>NC_071472.1:26856189-26946189 GCF_028500815.1 Rissa tridactyla | reverse complement strand
CGGCCGAGGCTGGCTCGGTGCCGGGGTGCCCCGGCGGTGGGCTGGGGTCCTGCTGGGGGGCCGGGAGCCAGCCCGGGGGTGAGGGGGGACACGGGACGGACACGGCTGCTGACTCCCCGCCTTGAACGCTGAACTCAGGGGTGATTAGAAAGGGGTCCTCTCGCTTTTGCTCCGTCATCTGGCGAAGGCATTTCGCGTTAATTAATCCCTGCCAAATGATAAAACCAGAAACGACCCTCCTTTTCCATGACGAGAAAGTATATATATTTTTAATGATTTGGGTTGATTTCCTTACGAGACAGGGCAGGAAACTGCAGCTCCCCTTCATGCCCTGCCTCGCCCCCTTTCCCGGCAGGATTGCTCCCTTCCCAGCTCTCCCTTTTTCCTCTGCCACCGGCTCCGTTCCTCCCGGTGACCAAACCGAACACCGCGGCTCCGGGAGGGGAAACGCCTCGGGGGGAGACGTCCCGGGTGGCAGCGGGCTCTCCCCGCAGCCGGGCACGGAGCGCTCCCGCATAGCTCTTCCGGATGGCCGGGGGCTTGTCGCCGTCAGCACCCTTCCCGGGTGGGAGCGTGGAGGACCGGCAGGCTGGGACGCCCGGATTGGGCTAGCTCGGCTAGCAAGGGCGGCGAGCCGGCCCAAGGGCTGGTCCACACCGCCCCGCTCCGAGGAGGTCCCTTGCGCTGCGGCTCTCCGGCACAAAACTCAATTATAACGGCCGTGATTACAACGATATATCTCTACCGCGCTCCACATGCTCGGGTGTCAAGGGTAGTGTTTTAGAGAGGGTGCGAGGGGCAGCAATTCATACGAGAGAGCTGACAGTTCTTTGATGCGAAAATGATGCCCCGATTTTTACTCCAGGGTGCACAACCGAAGAAAGATCACACCGCTTAAAAAGACAAATTTAAACCCAGATGATAATAGTAACGAGCCAAGGAGACGAGCTACGGAGGAGTCAATTTTACAACTAGAAAAGCAATCTCTGAAGGCCTTGTGCAGCCTGTTGGGTCCGAGCGAGTGAAACTAAGTTCCTGATAAATCATTAATCATGGATGATCTTTGCAGCTAAAGACACTTATCCCCCCAGCAGGTTCTCGGTATCGCCGAGTCCGGTCCCAGCGACTTGCGGTGCCGTTTGAAGGGAGGCCTCGGACACGCGGGGCAGGAGGAGAGGAGGAGAGGCTCTTCCACTCGTGTCTTGCCTTCACCAAGAAGGACTTTCACGACAGGGGAGAAGACAACCCAACAACACCTTAGTTGTTACCTTTATAAAGTGATGTGAGGGACAGATTCTGGGTTAAATTTTTTTTTCTTTCTTTTTTTTTTTATTTAGTAAAAATATATCTACTTTTACTCCCCTCTGCCCTCCCGGACATAAAGCAGGCAGCGCTGCCCGTCCCTGCCCGAAGAGGATCACTCGTTTGCTTCCTTCCCACCCGTGAGTTGCCGCAGCCCATGGATCCCGGTGCCAGGCTCCGCAGCTGCCCCCCTCCCTCCCTCCCGGTGTCCCGTGAGAGCCCCCGGCCGGCGGCGTATCCCCCCCCGCCGCCTCTGCGGCCGGGCTGCAGGCAGCCTGCCTGCCCTGCCTGCGCTTCCCACGCCCCCACGGACAAGACGGTGGGTTCCTTCCAAACGCACCAGCTGGTTCAAAGGCTTCCTCTTCTAACCAATGGCCAGGGATTATTAACACATTATTAAAACTCCGTTCAGAGCACCTTAATGAGACTTTCACTTATTAGCGATGGGAGCGAATTTCAGAGGAGTGAAGTGATCAGTTAAGCCGTGTCTATAGTTTCCAGACTACGCAAATGTGGCTTTTACCTAATTGAATTCAACTTCTCTTGGCATTCAGAGGCTGAACTCTTCATCCTTCGGCGTGAGGTGGTCATCAGGACCAGAACAGTTTTGTATGAGAAGACAAGCAAGCAAAGAAAACTTATTCTAAGGGTAAAATCGTTTCGGGGTATTTGCTGAAGAGCAGAGACATCCCTGGGGTGTTTCTGAGCGGGGTAAAGCCCCCCCCGGGCACACACTAGCCAGCTGGCGGGACTCCTTCTGGACACTCAGCTTTTGCAGGCTACTGAACTTTATAGAAAAATGAAGCTTCCCCTTCCCCAAATCTCCTTTCTTCTGATACTCCAGACTCAAAATTGCCTTTGTCAGCCCCTCTCGAGAAACCTCCCCGCAGCAGTAATCAGGCAGAGGACAAAACGCATCCTCAAGGCAACTAAGAAAGGGTCTGAAAAACTTCAGGGTAAAGAAACACAAACAAATACATTTTCTAGTGCAGATTTATTATGGCTTCCGTCTGTTTTGCTGAGTGCGAGTCAACCAGAAGGGGAAATATCGGCTCGCGTTGACAGTGAGAGAGTCTTAAAAATTACGGATCGAATCAAAGTTTCAGGAGCAATTGAAAAAGCGCTCAGAAACCCAGTCCCGAGCCTTTCTGGTACCCCTTCCTGAGCACAGCCCCCCCGGCTCAGGGGTCCCCTGTTTTGGAAAGCCGAGCTGTCACCCGAGGGCCCCGTCCCGGGCAGGGGCTGGCGCCGGCCCCGGCCCCTGCCCCGCCGCCGCCCCCGGGGGCACCCAGCCCGGCTCCTCCAAACGCGGGTCCCTCCTGAGACCCCGTTACCGAGACTCCCTCTGGTCAAAAGCCAGTGACTTCACTGCCCCGAGTCTTTCGGAAACCTGTTTTCCCGCGTCAGGTCTATTTAGGACCCAACGTGGTCCTTCCATCATTAAACTTAATTTAAAACACCAGGAAGATGTTATTTGTTGTCGAACTAAATAGAACGTATCACCTCTAGTTAAATTTGTAAATTACATTACACTGCTGTTCTGGCTTTGTTTTTCATAATTTTTAAAAATCTGAACAAATCAATTATATTAGCCATATGGCTTGATCATATCAGCTAATTTCCATTTTTGTACAGTAATTGCTGTTTAAACACTGACAACTTATTAGTTAAGGTGTTGAGGAAAGATCTCTCCAGCCCTGTCTTATTTAAAAGATGATTGAAATGATGACGAATACTCCAAGTAAAGTCATTAAACCATTCCTCCCCGTATTTTTCACTCTCTGTGTATTTAAAGAGGTCACAACAGCAGTAGCTGAGCTGCAGCCTGATTTATACTTCTGGAATAGAGACCATCAGGCTTTCAATTCAATCTATTCCAGTTTGTAATGATTTGCTTAAAAGGAGCCAGTTTTTGGTACGCAGCAGGTAAGTAGTCATTTTTCTTAGTTATTTTAAAGGTGTGTAGTATTGAGAATGTACAAGTGGTTCCACTCTGGCATTTGCACACTGCAAATATAAAACTTCACCCCTCAGTGATCTTAATACTTCGTCCATTAAATGTACTTACTCATTTAAATGGCAGTGTATTTAACTGCTAAACAGATGGTCCACAGTGCGCACAATTATAAAGCAAGGGTTTGTGTATGTTGCCATATTTTAGACTCCAGATTTCCTGCTTCCCTATACATTTTTGCAAGCAGTTTATTTTTCCATACAAAACGGTAACACAGGTGGAGAAGCAGTCTGGAATTCATTTCTTCTGCTATCAGAGATCCAGAGCATAGACCTTCAGGCAATCTTCTTAATTTTCTGACAAGGACTTTAACTACTTCGGTACTTCAGATTTTTAGAGCATTTCAAAAAAACATTCTGAAATGCTCTTTAGCACACTGGGGTTTTAAATATTTGACAGACAATTCTGGTGGTGTTTACTTTATTGACTAAATGCTGAAAAAATATCTTGGTGCCACATCAGCAAAACCGGAGCAGTGACCAGGCAATGAGAGCTGGATTTTTTTTTAAGCTGCAAATGAAAGGAGAAGGTCACAAAAAATGCAGAAAGTTAGGAAACACCAAAAATGAGGTTTGCGTTACAAACTGACTACATTTGCTGTAGGCCTGTCTCACCCAGGCACAGAGGTGCTGGTGTTCACTCGCTGATCAGCTAATTAAGCTTGTGCATTTATCTTGCCCAAGTAGGGCTCTCAGCAATATTTCTCACGCAAGATTCCAACTCTGGGTTAAATACCGATTTGGTAATTTTCTAACCAGACTGTCTATGGTTCGCCTCACAAACATTAACAAATTAACTCTCAGAATGACTCTATAAAGTGAAGATTCAACTCTGTTTTATTGCTGGGATCCCAAAGATCAGACACACGTGATACCTGCATTCATTTCATATGTCCCATGGAGGATGCTGAGCTGAAAATTTTTGTGGAGTTAGCTATGTTATTTGCTCACTACTTTGAAAAACAAAATATTGAATCTGATTTGAAATCCTTACCATGGAAAATACAGTTTGTAACCAGTTATGAAAAGCAGGATTTAAATGTTGTGCTTAGCGTTGTATGGAAGTTCTGTAGCAAGGCAGAGGTTGAACTATATTAATCAAGACAGCATTCATCTATCCAATGAAACCATTCCTCTCCTTGCTTCACAAAGCCTTTCCAGCATCCTTTAACTTCTCCAGCAAATGGAGGGGGTTTTACATATATCAGACTTTCACTATACTGCCCCTTTAGAGGAACTTGTATCTGCCCTGGATGAGTTCAGCCACTCATGCAGCAACAGAGATTAGGATTTTACCCTCCGTGACTGCATCATAGTGCAATCACAGCTGAGGGAACAAGGTGAGATAGGTCTGCATGAATCACCCTAAAACTGCCAGTTCCCAAGTTCCAAATGCTTGACTTTGCAATTGTAACTTCCTCTTGAAATAGCTCTTTGGATCCAGTTTCCTGGATTAAAGAATCAGGAAATGATCAGTCCTTTCCCTGGAAACCTCCCACCGTGATCCACCACGCTGGGTGGATCTGTTAGGATAGCAAGCAGAGTCGGGTGACATACATACTGCCATCAGGGGCTGGCAAACATACTGCTATTTACTATCAGGAGAAGAATATCAAAGATCAATCGTCAGATCAAGAAGTGAGTCTGTTGTAAGGGACACAGACCCCTCTCTTGACGTTTCCATCAGCTCTGACCCTTTCTATTCATGTTAGGTTTTGATTCTCCCCTTCCCCCGGTGAAGTTGCAGGCTGTCACTCTTCCCTCTGGTTGTCACAGCTTAGACCTTTCAATTGTCCCGAATAGTCACCAGGGGCTTGATTTAAAATTCAGTGAAATCTCTGTGATTTGGATCAGATCGACATACCTGCAACTGGATTACGTGATTTAATGGTTTGTTGGAACAAAAAAGTCAATCTGTTTTTTTGCTAGTAGCTTTTAACCATTTACCAGAAATCTGGTTGTGCTTAAAGAGAAGATATGACCTGTGGATGAGCCACCCAGGTCAGGGGAAAGAAGAGAAGACTGGAAGTAGCATAACTTTTTCACCATCTTGTTAGATACAGAATTTATAGTTTTGAGAGATGGTGTGTTCTCGTTAACACAAACAAATGAGCAAAGGATGGAATACCATTTCACTTTGCTGTAGGCTTACTTATTGTCACTATGGGCTTTTCATCAGCAACATGGTAGAAGCAAGTCCTAACGACCAACAAATTTAAAAGGGACATGAGAGATTTTATGTAAAATGAAGTCCTCACTGCTCATGACAAACTGTTCAGCTTGGGGAAACCTGTTTGTAAATCTGTAGTTACATGTTTGCAGTTATGATAAGGTGTTCAAGGAAGATAGAAGCTGCCACAATTCACATCGTACCAAAAGGGCATGCTGAGGCACTCAGCTTTTGCATGACATAGAGCAATCCCATGCCTGATGACTTTTTCTTCATCCACCTCTTTGTCCAATGTTGGGATACTGTGAATGCATAGTAGGTTGGTTTCTTTGGGTTTTGGTCAGAGGAGTTGCTTTTTATGTTCCATGAGGTTTGTTTTACTGCCCAAACCAGGGAAACGTAAACCCTGGAAGAAAGTGTCATTATCATTTGGGAAGAAACAAGACATTTTCCGAAGGAAGCATAAAGGCCTCAAAGCTCATCTGTGTATGAGAAGGAAATATGGTCAAGGGACTAACTGAATCCTGCGGCATGGTCTTCACACAGATCAACAGGCCCATTGCATTAGCTTCAGTGTCTTCCAGATTTACTTTTGGCCACGCTTCAGTGTTGATCAGTCCCCAGCCACACCACACAACTATTTCAAACATAACCCAGAGATCATTTTAGCCATTCAGATTTAAGATCTGGAAAACAGAAATTGGTATGCATCAGAGCTTTCGTTCCAGCTCCTGGGGTGTGTCCAACTCTTGGGGTTTGGGCAACTGCCATTGGGAAAACTGTAACACTTTCATTACTCTCATGAGTTTGCCAGTTAAAAAAACCCAAACTGTCGAGAATGTGAAATTCATTCACATTTCTGCCAGTTTGACACTTCCTAGACATGTATAGAAAATGCTCGAGAGAGGAGAATATTACCAATCAGTTCATTACCAGCTTCAGACAAAGCAAGTGAATGGATTCTTGCATTTTAGTATCCGCTTGAATTCTACGTCGTGTGCTTGATTATATCATCTTTACAGAGTTGCCTATGACTCATTATCTCAACACGCGTATGGAAATACAGATATCTTAGGAATTTGTATGAGATAATTTTAAGACAAAAGGTGAGAATGGAAGAGATGGTTTGGTTTGAAGGGATTTGATGTCTTTGAGAGAAAAAAAAATATAATTTTCTTCAAGGAAAGAGGGTCCTATTTTTTTACTGTCCATTCTGTCCCTGCTAATCTGTGTGGTCTGTTTCTCATGGCTGAGTCCTAAACCATTGGAAGGGGACTAATCCAGTCAGAAATGCGAATGAGAAGGAAAAAGTAGGACAAAGGATTCCTGACTCACATTTGCAGCCACTCAACTTCATAGAGAGAACAGTAACATTTTAGTAAGCTAGAAGTGAATAAAAGTTGTTTTTCAGACATGCACTGAATCATTTCTAGCGCCTTATAAAGCATTATTTGGTTGACAATGTCTCTTAAAATATCTGTTTATGAAATGCAGTGTTACTTCACGAAATTTACCATTTTGCTCCATGAAAAATAGCCCTTTTTCTCTGAAAAAAAACCCAACACAGACTTAGCAGCAGAATCTTTAATGTCAAGAAATGGGCAAGATGTCAGTTTTATGCCGCATCAGAAAGACAGATATATATATTTCACCATTTCTCCTATCCTATTTATGATTGTTGCAATCACAAATAATGTAGCCGAGATCTAGTATCTACTTGACCTGTATGTATTGCTAGATCTTGCTCCAAGGGTAACAGCACTTTGTCATATCTATTTCTCTTCCTCCAGTTTTTATCTGGTATTTAACTCTGTCTGTTCTTCAGGAGCCCAGGAGCATGACTCTACACTGTGTAGTGTTTGCCTTCAAAGAAACTCAGTTGATGTGCAAAGACCATATCCAAAAAACCTGTCAGATTAACATACATGACATGCTTCTTATTAAAAGAGCTGGATTTCACCACCTTTTGTCTGTGCAATTAGACTGCACAATTCAGATGATAAAACTGGAGCGTGATGGTTTTTATTCTGGTGGGTGGCATGCCATATGCCGGACCATGTCGCAGTGCCTTCTCATCTTCTGTAAAAGCACCTTCTGTATCATGTTTTGAAACTAAACATTTGTTTAACTAAAACAAAGATCATTTTTAGCTCAAACTGCATTTAGCTTTCATTAACTTAATCTTAGTTCACATATTAGTTTACAAAACTATTATTTACATTTGTGAAGAAAAAATGTACTGCTCTGCAGGTAGGTCTGTGTAATCAGTTTGTAAATGAAAAAGCTCCATTAAAGTTTTCACAGATCTTTTGTGAATCCTTGCATGTTGGATGTCCTGCTTGAATAGGTGATTACACATATAGGTTCCACTGCACATTTTTGGTTGGATCATGACTTTTGGGGAGCCAATTTTTTGGGAAAGTTTATCTCCATCTCCATTTGTCTCTATCTCCCTGCCTTCTACATTATCTCCTAGTAGCTTTCTCCTGACAGACCTCTGGACAATGTCCTGCTAGGCTTACCTTGAGCTGCTACTAGCAATTTTCCAGGTAAAAACCTTTCCTGTCCTATAGGAAATAAAGCGTATGAATACTCTTTTGCTCAGCAAAACCAACAGTTTGCCTGTTGTCAAACTATTGAAGAATAAAGCAAAGCAGCGTGCAAATCTCAGCAGGAAGCTTTTCCATGTTATGATCCTTATATCTCATCTCAGTGCTAAATGCATGAAAGTGGTTACTGATAGTGATTTAGTTTGGGTATTCAAATGTTTCAAAAATTTTTTTTTCTGTCTTTGAGAAATATCACAACATTTCTGTAGTCATTCTGGTCTCACATAAAAGTTATTGCACATTTTGAGGAGGTTTCCCCAAGGGTTTGGAACATCTCTTTTCTAAAAGACCTTCTATAAGTAATCTCCTTTTTTGAATTTTTCAGTCTGGAAGGCAGGGACTAGACCCAGCTAGTCAAAGAGCTTTTGTAAAAATTTCTATTCCATTACTGAACCCATCAGAAGAAGTGCCTTCTATCTCAAGCTGAAAATACTGATCAATTAAAGCAAGAGAAGATAAATTGTTACTTGAGTTTGGTTTGATAAATGTTCACCAGCTACCTGAGAACAGCTACTTTCAAAACTAGGTAGAGATGATATTGCAGAAAAACGAGGTTAGGAAGCATGGAGAAGTTGGAGAAGTAATGCAGGTGGGATCTGCCATGGGATCCTTTGTGCAGCATTAAGTTGGATAGCATTCTCCTTGTTGCTCTGCTGGATATCCCACTGCCTCCACTTCAGATCCGAGACCAAAATCAAGCATGTTGTCAGCAAGCACAATTTCTGAGACACTAGAGTTAAGTTTTATGAATTATATGACCCACTGCCTGACAGGGATGTTAGATGCAGCACCTGGGGTAATGGCAACTGCAGCACTGAAGGAACCTGTGCAAGAAATGAGCTACACAAGGCACTTGGTACTTTGGTTTTGCTTGGATCGCATACTGCATTTGGGCTTGAACTCCATCCCTTTTCTTGCACCCCTCATAACATATTCACACCTTCACTGGTCTGATAACAAGATGAATAAAACTATGTTTTTTTCTGAATCGATTACAGCTGCCCTTCCACATGTAAAGAAACAAGGAAACGAGGATTCACGGCAAGAGCAGGTGACTACTGCAGTCGATTGAGGTAATACCCTGGCCCTAGCTATTTATTATTGAAAAAAAATTTTGATCTATACTTGACTTGCCAACTGTATCAGCACTTGACCTACAGAAAGGTCTGCGAGGGACAAAATAACCCAGGCCTATTAGCAATCCTCTGATTATAGCCTCTTACAGTCTCATTATAAGTGGCCCTGAGACAACATGTTGCAATGTATCTCTCGCTGGACAATCACAATGACTCATTAGAGCTACATGGCATGAATGCAAACACAAACAGCATCCTCCCACTCCTCACCCTCCTTTGCGTTAAAGCCTGTAACAGCATCTACGCTGCCCTGTCTGCAGCTCATTCAGTCACACTCTAATGACCTTTAAACAAGCTTGGGGTGTAGCTCCAGCAGCTCAGTGCTGGGTGTGAATTACATGACCCATCCAAAAACCTGGGTAAATAAACCATCTGTTGGTGGAGTTGGCGTTACTCTACGCTGAGCACCCTGCCACCAACATCCAAGCCTAATGAGTTTAAAGCTAGCTCAAGAGTGCCTCCATTTGATTGCTTTTTAGACATATCCTTGAAATTGCCTCTGCTTTTAGATCTCGCTTTGTGGTCCTCTGTCCGGTGGAGTATTCTGCAGTAGTCTTTATTGTTTCCCATGGAGCTACTTTAAATAATGTAATTGAGTTGCATCTTGTCTGACAAACTAGACAGATCATTTCATTAAGTTTCCTAAGGTATGGAATTTCTATTAGTTTTTGATTAATTTTTGGTCATCCTTGGTCCATGTTTTCAGCACATATTTCAGTGTGGATGCAGAGCTGGGACTGGACTATTCTAGCACGGATCTCATCGATGTTGCAAATGGAAATGAAATCAAGTCCCTACTTTGTCTCATTATACCTGAGACAGAGTAGGCAGTAGTGTATCAATATGGAAAGAAATGCTTCAGTATCACCTAAGCCTCAGATGAAATGTGTGAGCTGAGATTGTGGGTGGATAAACAAGGATTTGGGACACGAGCTGGCTCCACTGTTCCTCTGGGTGGTAGGCTGGGTGCCTGACTGGAGACATTCATGGAGGTGAAGCAGCTCATCTGGGTGGTCAGAGAGCTACAGCCTGACAGTCATTTCAAACCCAGGTTTCTCCATGTGGTGGTGGACACATGTTGAGATTCATTTGATGGAGGGGAAAATTAATTTGATTAATTAGTGTGGCTATGCCTACCATAGAGCTGTAGTTCAGTATGCTTCTGCAGAGAATATTCTGGTTGTCTACCTTTTTCTGCTTTGCTTGCCATGGCAGGCTAACCTCGGAGCACACCTGGAATCATTTCAGATGGGCCAACCTGGATGGTACCTTCCTGCACACCAGCCACAAATGGTCATTCAGCCCACGGGACTGAGCTGGGGCTTGCAGAAGTAGAAAGCCCCTGAAATATGTAGGATGCAGCTGTCAGGTCCTAGCACTTGCTGATGGAGGCATAACCTGTGACTCTTGCTGGGGGGCAGGCAGGAGGAGATGCTTCTAGGGATTATTCAAAGCCGCTGTGACTTTTTTTTCTTGCTCTCGTATTTAATTTCTTTTTTTTCTATTTAAGTAAAATATTTTATTAAGGAAATTAAGGGGATATATTATGATATTGTCAGGATAGCGTGTTGCTCCCTGCGTGAGCCTCCGTCTCCTCAAAAAAGAAACTGATATTCTGCCAGTCGAGTCATCCAACTCAAGGTTCAAAGTAAGTTAGAAACAGTCTCAAAATCAACACAGCTAAACCACTGTTTAAATAACTAATGGGAAAATAAGTATTTTGTCAGTGGTAGAAACTGTTGCGTGTTGTGGGATTCCAGCACGTATTTTTCGTTACAGTCGGTACTTTTCAGCTGAGTGCTAATAGTTGCCATCTTGCTGGAAAGTAAAGTCACTTGTGACACTAGCAGGTGGGAGGCCAGCATAAGAGCATGAAAACATTTCTCAGTCATCTTTTGTATAGCTTTAACGATCAGAAGAAAAAGTTTTATTATTTAAACAGAGCTTTAATATAAACTTCGTATTAAACTTTGCTTAAATAATAAACCTTTTTTTCTTCTGACTGTTAAACCAATGTTAGAGCAGGTTGGAAATGAGTTTACAGTTCCTTCCACCAGGTTCTCACACTGCCAGTATACATTTATAACTGCTCCCCTGCCCGTCTCTTTTGTGTGTTATAAACTTCTCCCATTCACTGTTTGGGTGATACCGAGTACCCCAGCTGAGAGTTCATGGAATTACCTGTACAGTAAATGAGAGAAATTAATGACGCCCAGGAGAGAGATGCAGGGAAGCCATTATAACCAAATGATAAAACGCCGGTGTGTTTCTCGCTGGTGCTGCATAGCTTGGTCTCTCTCGCAAACACTGTGTTCTCCAGGTTTTCTGTCGGCGCGTCCTCAGTCCTGGGGCGAGCAGAAGACACCGGTTCAATCAGAGCTGGTTCTGAAGGCAGCAGCGTTGAAGAGAGCAGCACGAAGCCTACAGCGCTTGACGTGATAAGGCTTTACAAAAAGGCGCAGCCTGCCTGGGGGATGGCGTGCGGGCGCTCTGTGATGTTACAAATGCATCGCTTCCCAACAAGATGTTCTTTGTAGCCTTAGATGTAGATACACCAGGTACAATTGAAAAATGGGTTAATGAAAGGGATTTTGTGGATTGAAGTAGTACTCTATCCTCATTGAGGAGTGTCAAACATACATTTGGCTCCAGGCTAGCAGATGGTGCAAAATGATCTGGTTTATAGTTGCTGCAAGAACCTTCATTTGCAATTTTTTTTTTTTTTTTGCTTTTGTGGAAAGATGTCTTAATAAGTAATATTTTATATGTCTAGGAGTACAGGACCTTTTATGAAAACGAAACTATTTTGCATTTATCTTGACCTAGGTATTGCATGGCCTGTCTGGCATTTTATTGTTTAGGTTTGTCTTTCTCTTATTACATAAATCTTAGACTGACCCTGTTTCTGCTTCTGACTTCATATTGTCACAAGGACACAATTGTTTTCTTACTGTTTGATAGGATACCTCTAGTCCCTCTGCTATTGCATGCGCATGTCTTGCTGTCATTTCATGATTTCATCTCTGTTAAAAAGGTCAAATTAAGTCCTAATGATAACCCAACATTCTGACTAGCATTTGCATTTCCTAAAATTGATACTAAAATATGACCCATCATTAAAAGGGTGGCCAATTTACACATTTTCTGCAGCCTCTGTTATTTAAATGAGAATCTGGGGAAGGAGACAGCAATACTGTACTGAAAGGGACCACGTAACCTTTTTTTGTCTCTGCCCACTCACCCCCAAAGGCAGACTGGCTTTTTCACCAGCTGGTAATTCTGGAGGCCAAATCAAACTGCCTTGCCGGCTGAAGCAAGACCACAGGCCACCATGCTTCACCCTGGCACAGTCTTGAATAACTTGAAGGATACAGCCTGATATTTTAAATTTTGCTCGTTAGAATTATTAGAAAGAAATTCTTTACTGTGAGGGTGGTGAGGCACTGGAACAGGTTGCCCAGGGAAGCTGTGGCTGCCCCATCCCTGGAGGTGTTCAAGGCCAGGCTGGATGGGGCTTTGAGCAGCCTGGTCTGGTGGGAGATGTCCCTGCCCAGGGCAGGGGATTTGGAACTAGATGATCTTTAAGGTCCCTTCCAACTTGAACCATTCTATGATTCTAATGCTTTTATCTTAATATTGAACTAGTAATTCTCAGTATTTCTGCATCAACCCCCCCATTTCCATCAGTAGCCCCTGAAGACCTTTTCCTAGTATGGAACCAGCAAGTGCCTGAGATGCCCTGACATGAGTTCACGACTCCCCAGTTGAAAAGCAAAGCACTGTGTTGTGCTGCTAAAAGACTGCCTGGGCTGTCTGTGAGGTTTTGAACAATTCTAGCTTTTGGTGGGATAACTGTTTCTGTCAGAAGAGTAATTCAGAGTATTCACCATTTTGAAGACACATTGTGCTTCATATAACGCACCTACAGCACAAAAGAACAACCACGCAGAACCGGAAAATCAAATCTAAGTAGAATTCTTAAAGCATATACAAAATGTTACATGGAAATTAAGAACTCGGTTATCCTGTGAAGCTGGGTCTGAGAATCATTCTTCCTTTTGCTTTTCAAAAAGTCTGTAGCTCTTCCTTACATATGCAAATAATTCTCCATGTATATAATGTAGTTCAGGAGTATTTTTTTCCTTTTATTGTATTTATTATCAAAATATTTGTATAAAAACATGATGTCTGTATTTCTTCCCATTTCTCTTATGACAAGTTTAAATTATGAAATGCATTATATGTTACTTTTTAATTACAGTATCACATTTCTGAAGCCCTCTAAACAGACTAATTTCAGTGAAATAAGCAGAAAAGGCAGATTTTTTTTTAATCATAATCTCTTCCTCAGCCAATGATGCAAAACTAATTCTGAAAAACTGGAAATTCTCACAGTAATGCTGTAAAATAGACATTGTATTATGCTTATCTGAAAAATGGAAAACCAGCAACATGCCCTGGGTGACTAGCCAACAGCAAAACCAGAAACAACTTTCGAATCCCAAGGGGGTTGTACTTTCTCCCATTAAACATCTTAAACCTGTTTTCTGCCAAATAATCCTAGCAGAAAAAAAGTAGGGGACGAGGTGTGTGCGCTGCGAAGAAAACGTTCAACATTTTGGGCGAAATCTTGTTGGAGGTTTCATTTGTTCGTGACATGATCTCTTTCCCTTAACTAACTAGAAAACAAGAAAATGTAGCAAGGCAAAATGATGAACATCTGAATACTATGTTTTTTTGAATACTATGAATTTGAAACTACGGACATTTGAATACTATGTTTTTTGAATACGATGAATTTGAAACTACGAATATGAACATTTATTCATTTTATTTCTCCCTGTATAACTGGTCGTTAATATTTACTAATTTCATTTATCTCATTTGTTTGGGAGCCCTTTCCCCCTCCGCTGTACGCTCTCTCTGTAGCCAGTGACTGAACGACCTGGGACCCTCGATCGAGCTCTGTGGTGTTGTATCAGGAGAAGTCAGTGATGACAGAGCTGGCGCCGAGGACCTGAGCTAAAGCCTGATGAGGTCAATAGGAATCTCAGTTACATATAGGCCTTTGCAGGATGCTAGCTCAAGGGATAAGCACAACTCAGAGCATCAAAATACAGCTTTAACAGGTGTAAGCACGGCACAGTCCTAGGCCAGTCCCTCGCTAAAGGAGGAAATTTTCCTCCAAGAAGAATCCTAATATTTTGATAATTCATTCTAACTCAAGGGAAAAAAAACCAAAACACCTCAAACCTCTTAGCATTTCCTAAAAATTTGCATTCATACACTGGTAAAAAAATATGGTGAAATTGGAATGAGCCACCTGAAATTATTTTTGAGCACAATTGGCAAACAAAGTGTATTTTTTTTTCCCAAGGCACTTTGCTGAAGGAAGCATTCACTGGCCTTTTATCCTTTAAAGTCTGGTATTTACAAGTGAAGCTGCTGGCTGTCTAATTGCAACTCACAAAAACATCACACAATCTCATCTAATCTCTCTCGGTCGTTGCTATATTTAGTTTTCTGTGGGGTAATTTACATATACCTGAACTGAATTCTCACTCAGGTTAGAGGGAAAAAGAAGAGAAAAAGAATAAAAAGAATCCCTAATGTGATTTGCATGCAATTTTTTTCTAAACAAAAAGGTAAAGAAAACACCGCTCTGTGCAGATACAAGAATATCTATCCCTACACTACAAAGAAAAGGTCAACAAATCAGAGCTGATGCCAGTGACAGCTAAAACAAGTGATAACTTTTCCGTCAGAATGGCCTCTTTATACTTTGAGTGGGAACAACTCCCAGTCGCATCAAAACTATACTACATATGTAAAGGGTTTTAAGTCGGGGCAGACGCATTTTGCAGACCTCTCCAATCTTCTGGGCCACGTAGAGCCTCACGCAGCTGGCCCCCAGAGCAAGCTCTCCCTGGATGCTGCCTTGCACCTTTGCAGCACCATGTCCTGGCTTCTCTCTGTCTTTGGTCAGCAGAAAGCCCAAACTCCAGCTTATCCAGTGTTGAGAACCAAAGCTGTAAAAGAAAACTCACTGCTGGTAACAGCTGCATACAAAGGAAGAAACAGACCTCAGCGGGTAAATGCAGGCATTGTCAGTAAGGATTTACTTTCATTGACCAAGGTCACATCTTCAGCCCCATGAATGAAGAAAAGCCTTCTGACCCTGGATCTTTGTCTGCATGGGTGGAAGAAGATCACTGTCCCTGATTAAAATATTTGCCCCTCCTCACAGTTCCTGTCAGCCACCCCACAATTCTAGGGAAATGCGCACGGTGGGAGAAGAAGGAGATGGCGGGGGAGGAAGAAGGAACGTGGTGGTGCATTAAGGGAGCCTGAGCTCTATGGTATTTTCCTGTGGGACAAATATTTCACTCCAACAGAACATGCCTGTGTGTGGAAAAGCTGTCGGGGAAGAAAATTTCAATTTCAAATTCCCCTGAGCAATCGCAAGACAGATGAACAGAAATAGCAAGTGAAAACCAAGAGTCTGACTTTCGCTCAGTTTTGCAATAAAAGGGTTTATAGTGGAATCAGCCAAGATGTGTATCAGAATTAAGAATCTAGCTTTGAATGCTTTTTTGCTTTCCAAGAATCAAACGCAGTTCATTAGCATTAATAACATTTAAAAGTAGTTGATTTTTCCTGACTATCTCTTCCATGGCAGAGGAACTTCTCCTGGTTTCATCTGTAGAGTCAACACATGCCAGTGATACATATGGCATGCACGTTTGGAAGAGTATTTTACAAAACGGCAGCGTTGTGTGCTTGCCTTTGCTTTCTGAACGTATGTTATGAGTTTTCTTCCTGGCTGTTGGTGTGATATTTTTAGATTTTCTAACTACCCATTAAAAATCTAGACAAGCCGTGGGTCCTTTTGTCTTTCAGGTGATGATTTCTTCCTGGTAATCTTCACCTGATTATTATTTACTCACTCTTATCCCTTTAACAGTAAATTATGGTTTATGGGAATTTATTTGCTAACTGAAATTAGGTGGTGTATGGTCATAAGACACAATAGGCTGGGAAATTAAATATGCCACATGAAGAATTATTACAGCATCTCTATTTCCTGTAAGTTCATCTTTGACCATTAGTGTTACTGCAATTGATATTTTTGAAGATTCTGGTTTATTTGCATTTACTAGTGCCATAAGACAGCACTTAAAAGCCAACTTTCTATTATGTTTTCCAACACAGTCGTGATGCGTTGATGCCTCACTGTGATAGCTACAAAAACTACTATTCAGCGCGTTGTCAGCGTTCTACTTCACAGCACCTCAACATCTACCTACCCTCAGTTTGCTGGCCTTCAACTCTTTCCCCGATAATATATCTCCTAATTCTTTCAGCAGAAGTTTCTGACCCACCGGTTACTTGATCTTTCTTTTTCTTGTAAAGACTAAACCTGAATACTCTCCAGTGACACGTGTTGTTTGAGACTTTTTCTCTGACAGTACTGGAAATGGAAGTACAAATGCAAAATACGGAGACTCTTCCCAAAGTATTTCCCTGAGCTAATAGTTCCCTTAGAGAACATTGTGTTTAATAACTGCACTTCAAAATGATTTGGTACACTTTTTCAGGAAATGCAGAAGGCCTAGTGCAGCTTTATTGCATAGGAGCTCAGTCTGTTGACCATAATAGGAGTTCCAATTTATGGGCAAAAATGCTCTTAATGACACATATGATTTCAACATACACATTTGCTTTTGATTAAACTCTGTAACACATTGGTACACCCATGTAGAACTGACATTTGTCTTTATGAATCTCATGTAAAATGACACTTTGAGTCATGCATAAGGAATTTACAAGAAGAACATGACAAAACAATGTCCTTTTTGTGAATAGAGCCCATATTGTAAGCTTTTATTGCTTTACCAGTAATACATAATTAAATATGTCTACAAAGTCTGGCTTTGATCCTGGGGCTTTCTTCCCTGGGTTTAAGCTAGATACAGTTCCTGTCTCCATGATACGACTGGATAGTAGGTAAGGCTTATGTCCAGCCTGTACTTTTAAAATCAAGTCTCTTGTGAATTCATTGGTCTCTAAACATAATCCCAAAGAACTGTTTAAAGCTGCAATGACATTAAGATTTAAAGTCAAAAGGTCTAAGAAGAGTGGAACATGATTGCAGATGGACAGCAGCAGATGAGAGACATCTAAAAGAGCAGTTCACCGTCGCCAAAAGGCCGTATAAACCAGCTTTGCTCCAGGGGCTCCTCCACGGGCACAAGAGAGGAAGCTCATCCCCAGTGAGGTTATGGAAAAGCTGAATAGGGGAAAAATAATTTGGAATTACATAGAAACAGAATGGGGGACTCGTTAAAAAGTCATTTGTTCATGAATCTTCATCCCTTCCATGTCATTGCTTTGCCAAATTTTTCTTAGACTGAAAAATTATTAACAGCTGACACTTATTTTTGTTTTCATTTGTCCTGAGCAATCTCTTGACTGAGAAATTCTATGGGGCAAATTAGAACAATTTTGATCGAAGGCAACTAACTCCATCTTTCCACAGTGAGAAATGGTTTGATTTTAAGAAGCATTCAGCACCTGGAGCTCCTTCATAAAACTTCTGAAGGTAATAAATACCCATTTATTTTCTTGACAAAATTTAGTCTCCAGTACCTCTATTATATTTTGCTTCAAAACATTTACTTTCTGAGGCTGATTGATTATTTGATTTGGACTTCTTGCGCAATTAATGTCACTTAGAAAATGATATCTCACACATACACTGACTGCAGGTATTTTACAATATTTGCTGCAAATTCCCTGTGTTGCAAACATTCCTAGTAGGACAGTCAAAAGAGCAAACAGAAGAGAGGATGTGAATGCTGCCAAGGAGAATTTGCCCAAGTACTGGAACATCTGCAAAATCCTACTCCTGCCCCATATTTTCAAGGCTGCAGTGTCTTAAATTCTGACTTTAGAGACAGTCAGACTGTGTATGGCAAAGTGGGGAACAGGGAAGGTGATGGCAGTGAAACCGAGTAAGAGAGACGTTTGCGTCACAGGCATGAAAACGGAGACATTTCTCTATCATTGTAGAGCTTGTTTTTCTTGGTTGGTTGGATGGGTGGGAAGAGCCAGAGGCTGGGGGAATTCGGTAGTACCATCACAGGCAAAATGCTGAGTGTTCATAGTCTGCTTTTTCTTCTGGGAAGAGTGCGGGTGCTCTTAAGGAGGATCTCGGACTCCTCGGAGTGGCAGCCTTCTTGCAAAGAACCTTTACCAGCACAGTCTCTTTGTAGGGCAGGAAATTCAAGAGTGTTTGATGAAGTTAGTAAAACTTTCATTTGTTTTTATGCTCAGGGTTCAATGTTCAGTTTATATTCCATATTCAGGGCTGGTTTCTAATTTCCTCTGGGGAGACAACCCACAGCACCAGTTCTATTGGTCTACAGCAAAAGCTGGAGCCTAAAATGGTGCTGAAGGTTAAGCTTGCCGGGAACCTGATGGCAGAAGAGGAAACACAAATGAACAACTGAAAATTAATTCATGACTCCAGGAAAACACCTGAATTTGCACAGTTACAGCCATCAAACTGTCTGCATAGGAGTTTTAATCTTCATTTTAAGTACTGCAAATAGTAGCCCGTACAGCTAAGGTTTCCAACACCTCCTAGAAGACCTCATTGTCCATTGTCCCTGATATTCAGACTTACGCTGTTCACACCAAATCCTTGTGTATCTGCCTTTGACCAATGTTTGAAAATTTCAACACAGAAGTTAAGCTAATACATTAATGAAAAATATGTTGTTAAGTTATGTTATGTTATTTAAAAAATAAAAACTCAATCTTAAAGCCTCTTGTTGGACGAACAACTTAAGACTAGCAGAGGGGTTGTCCTTAAGTTAGGGATGTGATTTTTTTCCAATTTGACTAATAAATAAGCCCATTATTTCATACATCCTGAGTGGCAATGTGTAAGGGCTTAGTAGATAAATTCTCTAAAGATCCCATCCGCAGTGAACATGCTCCATTGCCCCATGGCAGACGTGCTCGCTGCACTGCATCTATACATTTTAAAGAGGGGGTCTGAAAATACTTTCCTCTTCCCTTGCAATTATCTGTAGCTGTAATTGTGATCATCTGGATCCAGGCCATGGGACTGAGACCTGGGACAGTATTTCTCTTGAATTTGCAAGTTCCTAACCTCTGTGCAGACAGTATGGGACAGAAGAATGAGGACTTGGGAATGCCTATGGAGGACTCTGTGTGAAAGAAGGAAAGTTTGAAGTAGGTTTGTTCGCGATGCCAAGAAGACTAAGTTTTCAAAAAAAAAAATAAAATTCTGAGATCTTCATGTTTTCTCTCAAATGGTTGTCCTGATAACCTATTCAGATTATAATGCTTCATTTTTAACTTTTGCTGGCTTTCCTTTCCATCTACATCAGATCATCTAGGTATAGCCAGAGCAACCTACTATCGCACACAGTGCTCCCTCCTGACTGCATTTCTATGCTTATTCTGTGTTCACATTTTTCTTATTTGTGCTTTATTTTAATGGATTTGCAGTGTTTTTCAGTTTGTTAAATCCTCAAAATAGGGATCTCCTATTTATCACTCTTTTGCTTAGTGAACAAAATCCCTTATATTGCTGATATAATGGGAAAACATCAACAACTTACAATCTTTTGACATTGTAAGAGAAGCAGAACAAGCCATGTGACCATTCTATTTTTAATAAATCCCCTTTACATAGTTTCTTAATTCTATAGGAAGCTGCTCTTGGCGTTATTCCCTCTAATCCCCTGAGCAACTGGATAATTTGTATGTTGCCATACCACCTTTTTTTCCCAGTGTGTAGCTTCCTTTTCCAACGTTTTGCTTCAGTTTTACTTGGACTGGATGCAAAATGTTCTGATCTCTGCTTGTCTGCTTTAATCCTTCCAGTCCCTATTATATTGATAAATTTGACATTTTACACAAAAATGCTTCATATCTGGCATTTCTTTTGCTAGCTGAGTATTTTCCAGGGTCCAAGGAATGCTGAGCTGCACTTGCACCCCTCCTTCACTTCATCTGAAGAACTGCTGCCTCTGTGGTCACATTTTTCCCTTGGACTTTAGGCACCATTGACATGAGTACTTTTTCTTTCCCTTCTTCTGCACCAAAGATATTACAGGACTTTTCTTATTTCATAGACTTCAGTTTCTCATAACTCTTGGTTCTCAGGTTTTGTGGGAAGGAGGCTGGGTGCTGGAAGTTGTCAGTAAGTTGAGGGCTGACTTCTTAATGTGTTTATACGTAGGCCATTTATTCCTATTATTTTAATTAAAGCTATGTTTCCTCTTCTTAATATCTTGCCATATTATGTACATACAGTGGCCATGAAAAATAAAATGCGATGGGCTATAGTTTGCCTGGGAACAGGAAAAGCAATAGACTATTCAACTGAGAGATGTATTATGTAGTGAAAAGTACAAGATTTAATACTAGCACTATAAAAGAAGCTGCACATAAAGTTGTCTCCTTCCTCATAGAAATATGAGTCTACAAGCAGCCTGGGTGACATCTTAACATTAGCAATTGCAGTACGCGTACGAAGCGTGAAGGCTAAAAACTTACACTTCCAGAAAGACCATGGTTTCCTCAGAGGACAGGGGAGATTTTTTTATTGCACTAATAGCTGGCACTTAAAATTAAGGAGAGTTCATGAAATATGGAGCAAAGTCTGAATTAGGTATTTCTGTAGGAATATTTATTTTGTAAAGATTGCAAACATACCTGTGATTTATCCTAGATAACTCACACTGGAACTAATAGTTAAGCCTTGATCTGGTGTTTTTTGATAGAAAAAAGAACTCTTCAGCTTAATTTGAGTTTAGGTATTTCAAAGCAGGTATTTGCAAACTCAGAAAAAAAGACCTTTTCATTAATCCATCATTTTGGAAACAGTCACATTAACCCACAACCGCATACAAATACAAAAATCCTAATGGGACTATTTTCTTACTAAGCCTGTAATAGTTTACATTCACCTAATGGCCTGGGGTTATAAGCAAACTACTCAATTAGAGAATTTAGGCTGGTTGCCCACATATTTTAGAGCAAATTATCCCTTCACAAATGCAGAACCCCCTATATAAAACGCCTAAACAGTATTTCCTGTTAAAAAAAGCAAAAATACTATTCCCTAAATTCCCACCTTAAGCCTACTAAGTATTTCTCTTTACGCTAGTGTAGCCATTTTATGGAGAAATATTTGTTTTTGCCTCACATACCTCAATCTAGACCCTTTTGCTGGAATGTTTTTAGCCTTCCAAGCAGCTAAAAAATGCTAATGCAACTTTTTCTTTCTCAGAGTAAGATTTTAAAAAGTAGCTTCCCACTCTCCTTATCGGTGATACTGGAACACAGAGGTCTTCTGAAGGCCTAGCACTTTGAAGCTTCAAGGATAATGAATCTTCGTCTTCTAAAGGCACTCTGAATTATCTTTTAGCGCTTACTATTTCTTCTACTGCTTCTATCATTTAAAAGAGAGGTTGATGCTTTCAACCTATAAACACCCATTAAAAGTTCCTCACCCTATTATGCTGAGCTGCTGCGCCTAATTGCATGCAGCTGGGTGGAACATCGACTTCTCATTTCAGAGACAAAGATTTTAAAAATATAATGAACCAGATAGCAACTCCTCACAACATGCCTGCTTCTGAAGTGGAGATCGGTGGTTTTGACTGCGCACAGGGGACGAATGTCTCCCTCGTAGTGTTTGATCGTAACAGGGTGAGTCCAGCTCAAAGTGGGTGATTAGCGTCATGGGTCCGATGGCACCGGCGTGGTTTTGAGGCTGTGGATGGAGGGGTTCCCACCTCTGTTCCTCCCACTCCGCTGCCTGCTTTCACGGTCAGGTGAAATGGCTTTCTGGGAGAAGCAAAGTGAGCTGAAGGAACTGTTGGTTCGTGGATCTGCAAGTGGCCGAGACGCAGACACTTTTGCAAATGGAAATATTTCATACGTGTGTCATGAGTGCTGTCACAATTGCGAGCACCACTGAAGCGCCCTTCCTCTTGTTCGAGATCTGGGGTAAAGAATGAGGGTGCTGCTAGCTCTTGCCTTCATCATCTTTTTGGAAGCTTATGAAGGCTTTTCCCATGATTTCAGTCAACAGAAGCTTTGTCCTCTAGCACAGAGCGTGTAGGTGGCCTCATGTAAAATTCTGCTGAAGCCAAAAAGCTGGTTGTGTTCATCTGCAGACAGAATTTAGCTGAAAATGTGAAAATGTATGTAATGTGATTTAAGTTAATAAATGACAAGCCCTTTAGTAAAGCAATGAGATAGCGAGGAAACATTTGAATGCCCAAGAAAGACTTTACAGCAGATGAGTCTACCATTTTTGACATGCTTAACGTTTTCAGTTCTAACTGCCTCCCCTCGATGCTTTATGTAGTCCACTTATCCTTAAAAGTAGAATCTGTGGGATTTCTTCATGATGGCACCCAACACAAGCTGACGCTTGAAGGTGTGGGTGTTATAAAATCAGATGAACAGAACAATCTCCTGGGACAATGCACAGCTCTGATAATAGAGCAGCAATGATAAAGAAA
Source organism: Rissa tridactyla (assembly GCF_028500815.1). Taxonomy (NCBI): domain Eukaryota; kingdom Metazoa; phylum Chordata; class Aves; order Charadriiformes; family Laridae; genus Rissa; species Rissa tridactyla. The sequence continues at coordinate 26,923,385 of NC_071472.1, read as the reverse complement.
ACAAAAACAATCACTGTTTTGCAACTCTGCTAGTCTGCAAAAATTGTGAAGGGCAAAAGTAGAAAGAATAGATCAAAATTGCCAAGTAATGAAGGAGATCTGTGCCACAGATGTATCAGAGGGAATCGGGTCTCAGACCTGCATTACGTGTGGGCCACTACAACTGTGCAGAACCCTAATAAAGTTTTGGGGAAGCATGCAGCTGAAATATCCCACGTGGACTCTGATGAAGGATTAGGGTCTAATTTCACGCAACACTCAAAGAATGGCGAACATGTAAATTCTAAATTAAGGAAAGCACGTGTTAAAGAAAAAAAGATGACATGAGCGGAATGAAACCAATTAAGCACAGTGTGAAGAAGCAAAGAATTATTTTAGATATACACAAATTAATTTAGCAAATAGATGTCAATGCACATACTTTCGACGGCAATACTAAAAAAGTGTTTTCAGGAGAGCTTTAAAACAAGCAGACCGCAGGTGGCTATTCTACGAGCAGGCTGCTCCTGCTCTTAGGGAAATCAAAAGCAATTCTACCAGTAGGGATTCATATACTCAAGAAAATTCTTAACATCACCAGAAAAACAAAAGGCAGATATTCTTAGTTTTTCTTAAATGTGCTCATTAAGCAGGATTTCTTTTATTAAGATGGAATTTGCTTATTAAAAAGTACAGTAAATTACTTGCAAAGCTAAGAATGATATCAAAGGAATACACAAGTATTTTAGGACTCAGGATCAGATCAGAAATTCTGGAGCAAACTGGGTAAAAACAAAATGCCCAATCTCTCTGTGTGATAGAATTTGATTAAGGTTTATTGGCTTTTTACTACAATTTCCAATTTGACAGGCCCTACTAAAGCTAAAATTGAATTTCATATACAAAGCTTATGTGGTTATGTTTGTTATTAGCATTGTCTTCCCCAGAGATATTTGGATTTTGTTTAACTGAAAAATAAACAAGTTAAATGCCGAATTGCCTGGCTAAGACAGTTATATGATGTGGTCTTTTCCTTTCATTATAAAGATTGTGAGTTTTGGGATACATGTTTAGGAGTTTGTGGTTACTTTACTTTAAATATAATACTGTGGACTTATAATGTTTTTGTTCAATGTTCTGCTCTTTTCATATAAAGTTCTGTGTCCTGCCCAATTTATGGCCAGACTTATCCAATAAACAAGTTTGTAGGAATGCATTTATAGATTGTTAGAAATATGTGTGGTGCCTGCACTTCTCTCAGCAATAATGTAATGATTTATTTTTACTGTTAATTTTTAGTTATATTACAACAAAAAGGGAAAATAATTTGCGTCCATCAGAAGTTATTTTCCTAAAAAATAGAAAAAATAGGAAAACGCATAGGTCAAGATTAAAAAATGGATTCCTCTGCTCTTGGCATTTTAAAAAGACTTGAGCCAATCCCTTGCAGTATCTCACATGAACCCACAAAACCTTTCTGAAAGTGTTCTTGGTAAACCAAAGAGTATGCAAACAAGACAAATAGGAAATCTTATGATTTGTCAATACATATATCAGATAGGCATAATTTAGTATATTACAGAATAGGAGATGGATAGTTGCACCATGGAAGCTTCCAGGAATCCCGGGACTCAATTTGTCAGCCATGGGTCGTTCAAGCATAAAACAGGCTGTTTATATCTTAAATATAGAGAAAGAAACAAAAGGCAGATGGACCATCGTTAAGACAATACTGTTTTATTAGCAATGGGCCAAATCTTGTTATTTTTCACTGATCTTCTCAGCGTCAGATCTTTGGTGAAAATGAAAAGAGCTTGTGATGTTTTGAAGAACAAATTGCGAAGACAGGCAGCTAGCAAAACGAGTAAGTTTTCATTGTATATCATGTTCAAGATGTTTGTGATTAGCATCTATCTGTCTTAAAGTGAAGATAATGAAACGAATGTGTAAAATAACTATTCTTCATAAAGAATTAAAGTCACCGACAAGCATAAAATGTATCATGGTAGTTTTTTCTGCTTTTCTGGCATGAAAGAACTGATGTAGTATTGATAAATGTATATTACTTAATAAAATAACCCAGACCTAACAAAAATATATATTTTGCCCTAAAGCAAAACCCCTAGACTTCACTACATGCTATTTCTATTTCCTGGTAACCTCCTTTATTCTCAACAGGACTCAATTTGATGTCCTGCTTGTGCTGGAAAATAAGCCTTTTCTAATGCATTTTATTCTGGTTTGTTTTGCCTAAAGAACTGAAGTTTTATTTCAGATTTTTCTCTTCCCCTACATCTCATCTGCACTTTACCTTTGACTTATTACAGCTTTATCATTACTTTTCACTGGTTGACTGTGGGTCCATTGGTTGATTATGGGTCAGTTTATAACTGGAATGTGTAAAGTACCCCAAAAATGTGCAATAGAAATCCCACTCATTGCTCCAAAATGCCAGTTTGCAAATGTGTTTTTAAAAGTCAAGACACATTAATTTTATCTAAGCCCCCCTATGTAGCCAAAGCAGGCTTGGAATGACTTTGAATCCTATCATTTGAAGTCATCGGAGTGATTACAGTAGAAGGTCTGCTTTTTGTCCATCTTCTATATTTATTTAATGAAATAGCTTTATTTTAAGAAAAGGGATATTTTTTTACATCCTTCTAATACAATTCATTCAAGCTCTGTTTCAGACATTTATTAGTATGACATACTATGAGAAAATCATATTGCCCGGGAGTTTTGCATGTGAAGGGACTGTGAATTCAGATCTTAAATTATCTAAACTTGAAGCAGTAATAGTTGTAGTGAAGGCTACTTGGTAGCTGAAGTACGTTTTGAAATTCTGAACGCTTTCAAAATTCACATTCTTTGAAAAGTTATTTGAAAATCACTTGTGCGAAAAGACTAACAGAGGTTATACTGTTAAACTTGAACACAAAGCAACTGTTCATTGTCCTTCAGCTTGCAAGATATATATTTGCTTTCAAGGGGAGCTCTAATATTTGTCATCTTTAACTGAATGAAATCACAGATACTTTTACATGTGGATTTTATTATATGAATTGGTTTATAAGCCTGCTATTTAACATGATTATATGAATTACGAACTGTGATTTTATTTCTTTTATAATCTTTGTAGAGCTTGCCATTATTTTTACATGTCTATGTCTGGCATTATGCACCTTTGAAACCGTGCCAGGAATATTTATTGTCCTCTTTCTGGCATTCTGTGACTCCGTGGTTCCGTTTGGTTTCCAACCAGAACAAAGCTTATTAGCAGATCCAGTTCTTGGTACTTTGCTGAAAACAATTTTATATGTAAATTTAATACTTCATTAAAGTAGACTCTTGTAACAATCAGGAGTGTGTACGGAATGCATTTAACGTAGGTAATGTTCTATCTACCATTTTGAGCAGTTATCAAAAGCAAAATATATGTACTAATTAGAACTTTCCTTCTCATTGCCTGTCTCCTCCAGCTTGACTAATAAGAAAGCACTAAAACGCAGTCAGGTTGAATAGAACCGGGACACCGTCCCCGCGCTTCTCTGTGCTCGGCACACACACGCAGCAGGAAGAACAGGACTTTCGCATTCGCCCCTTGAATCACATTTACTTGAATCCAAATTCCATTAATCTTAATCAATTAGAACTCCTCTTAAGGTCAACAGGAGTTTCATTCAAATTAGTTTGTAATTTGGCCCTCGTTTTCTTGGGTTAGTTCCCACTTTGCCCAGTAGGCACAACCATATTAAAAAGGCCATTGGAAAGCATTATTTTATTTAGCTTCAAGGAAATAGATGTTAATAAAACTTAAGGATGTACTTATGTGTTTATTAAAGAGAAGGAATCCTGTTGAATCAGAACCCTAATTTGTTTAAAGAGCAAACTGCTCCAGGAAGCAAAAATAATATAGCTGGCTTAGGTATTAGTACAGCTCAAGTACTTTCAGGGAGAATAATCATGCTTTCATTTGGAGACTAGGGAAAATTGATGTAGTATGTTTTTTTACAGAACATTGAGTTATTGTTTATACAGTCATTTTTCTAACTATAAACATATATTACTCATTATAACCATTAAAGAGTCAGAAGCCTGAAGTCATGCCCATCAGGGAAGGGAATGTACTTATATGTGTATAATAACTGCTTCTAAAACTTCATCCATGATTTGAAGCATAACTTATCTGAAATAGAGGCAAAACCATCTTTCTGCTTCTCATGGGACGATTTCACACTAGGCTTCTTCTGTTTGTTCATGAGATCTTAATGACGGAATAAACACATGCATTTCAGTGCTTTATGAGAAATCACTTTCCTGATTCATTGTGCCACAAAAATAAACCAAAATTTAACCACGTTCCTAAACATACCGTAGGAGATTTACAGTACTCAAATGAAAACGAGACTGCCATTCGCACTTTAAACTTGAGGGTCTTTTAAGTACGGAAAAGTTCACGCTATAGGGTATCAACCAAGAGGTTTAAGACACAGAGATTTTTTTTTTATTTTATTTAAAGATTTTAAATGGTTACATTTTTGCCACAGGACAATAATATAAATAACAATAGTAATAATAACAATTGTAATAATAATAACAGTAATAGTAATATTGCAATAATATTAGTAACAGCAACAATGACAGTGACATTGATGGCAACAGCAATAGCAAGTAACAGTAAGTAGTAGCAATAATAGTATTAGTAATAATAACAATTATTATTAATCAAAAGCAAAGGTCTTAATCACAAGAATAATTCATTGAACGGAAAACTTGATGTTGGCTTTTTCTGATGATTGTATGCAACTGTTAAAAGGTATCTTTTAACCTGATGGATTATATATTTCTTTTTGAGGGAACAGTTTGTCAGGAAGACTCAGATGCAAAAGACTTCACGAAAGTGCTGTAGCATTGAAATACACTACGTGATAAAATACCAAAAAGCTCAGGGAATTGTCAACTGCAAGAATACAGACATCTGACACTGCAAATATTACAGCTGGATCAGAACATAAAAAGAAGCATATACTATAACATACAAAAAATGAAATCAAAGCTATGATATCTTCCTCAGTGATGCTGTTGCAGAGCGCATTTCTAAAGCACATCATGCCAAAATAGAGCACTGAAGCCATCCCACCTGGGGAGCACCACCTTTTTTGTATGCTCTGAAACAATTAAAATGTCATGAATAAACCACCATTTATTTGGTTAATCCATTTTTAAGCCTTTCTTGCAGCTTCCGATTTATATCTGCCTCGTGGCTTCAGGCCTCAAGTCTTTCTAGCTGACCAGTTCTCTCTACAAGGGCTCTGACAGTCCATTGCGATCTGAAAATTTTTCTGTAGATCTTCTCCTAGTCCCAGTCCTAACTGACACTTGCAAAAAAACAAGAAAATAGTCTGGAGCCATCCCAGTCAGTCATGTCAGCTAAGAGTAAAGTGCAGGTTTGATGTAACTTTTACTACAGACATGCCCACATGAGGAAGTTACTAGTTACATATGTATTTTCCTGTATTGGTAAAAAATAACACCTTCCTATATTGCTTTATCAAATATATTATTAACTATTTTTTTTTTTGCGCCAAAGCTGAATTATACAGGACATTCACAAACGTGTGTTAATTACCATGTGTTTGTCGTTTATGAAATGCTAGCGTGCACTCATTGTGTTCCGAATGCAGAAGAAACAGAGTCCAGGCCCCGAGAAACACAATCCACTGTTGGCTCGATTCAGTTTTGGCTTAGTGCGAGCAAGTGGCCTGAAGCAAAGCTGTCCTCTTGAGGAATCCCCTGTGGCATACAGCAACGAGCACAGAACGGCTACCCGAGACAGAGAACGGGGGCTGTTGAGAGAAATTAATTGTTTAGCATAAATAAGTAAGCTTTAATTAGAATAAATTACTTAGGTTTATAATATGGTGTGATTCATGCTGTTTGCCTAGCTTTACTTACCATGAGAGGCTAGATTTAGGCTGTAACAGAGTTAATTTTCTTAGTAATTTTCCTAGCAACTGGTACAGTACTGTGTTTAGTCTTGAGTATGAGAAAAATGTCGATAACGCACTGATGTTTTGGTAGTGTTTTTCCCTAGTCTGGGACTTTTCAGTTTCACATGTTCTGCCAGCGAACGCAGGTGCACGAGCAGCGTAAAACCAGAAGGTAAGGAGGCTACAGACATCAGCGGAGACGGCGAATCAACAAGATAAGAGCAGTCAACAGCCTGCCTGCCTGTCTGGACACAGAAAAAGAATCCAAAAGAATTCACAGGAAAAAGAACCCAATAAGTGGTTAGAAGACCCCACACCAAAAGTCATCACTGGACTAAAAGACGTGCGAAGGGGTAAAAGCGCATGAGGGGCAGCCGTATAGATTGCAAGAGTGTGACTGCCCAGGGATTTCTTTGTTCAACAGTGTGTGTGTGGAGTCAAAAGGGGCACCCATCGTCTCACTGGGGTCGCCCACTGCGAAGGGACTCTGGTCCAAGCAGTGAAAGACTCGGGTGGTGTGTGTGCGATTCCTTGGGTGGTGCGTCAGTGCTCGGGCAGCGGCTTCTCCTTTCACAGGGGCACAGTTCTCCAGCTCTGGTCTGAGCAATGCAGCGTACAGCAGCAACTAATTCCAAGACTGCTCTTTCATTGACTAACTGCACTGAAAAAAACTGGTGAGAGGGGGGCACACACAGGACATAGTCAATAGTGGTATGGGTAGTGGAGTTCGTCATCTTCAAGCTATCTACAAACCCTCATATGCTGCAATCACATCTCCATGTGCAACGTAAACAATGGTTCTGTTTTGACATCTAAAATTCCCATTAACTATATGAGTTAAACTACATGCCCCCCCTAGCCAGGGAAGTTTGAAAGGGTCTGCTTTGAGAGGATGCTGAATATACTTTGGAAGCCTAAATTAAAAACCTCAAGTAAATACAAATTAGCAACAGTAAGCTTCTCTTAACCAGATAGCATTTTCCTAAGGATATATACACCCGTATACTTCTTTAGAAAAATAAATTGGACTACTAGGCTAACATATTGCTAACATATACAAGTGTTACTAATGTTACCAAGGGAAAACTCAAAGGCAAAAAAGTCTTAGGGTGTGAGACCAAAACATTTCAAAAGAAGTTTATTACTGATTGTTCAGTGTTCTGCATATAGGGGGACCGAAACTGCTAAATGCTATCTACGATGCTGGGGAAAATTCTGGAGACGTACTCTGCTGTTAGAGTGGTTATGTAGAATCAGGTTAAACATAAATCCCACGGATAATGAAGGATTTTGAAGGGAATTTATTTAGACTTTTAAATACTCTGTAGGGGGCAGTTTTGAACCAGATGAATGAAAATTTTAAGCTGACTGATTCAAAGTTATGGTTTTATACTCAGTTTTATTATCCTCACCAGCTACATGGGCATCGTTTCTTCTTTTAGGTAGATCTTGGCTTTGAAGCAAACAGGTGTCTGCATGCCGTCACATAACCTCTCATAGCTGAGAGACTTATCTGCATGTAAAGTTCAATAATGGTAGCTAACAACGCTTTTTTAAAAGTACCAGTTAGATAGACTCATAATTGTATAGCGGTGATGAGAACTTCATGGAGGAGGCCTGCATAAAAATCAGTTCTACAACAGGGCCCAAGGACCCAAGTAGAGTCTGAGATCTCCCTCACAATTCCGCTTCAGCCCCGAATCGGGGGCTTGATTCTGCGTCAACTTGAAAATGTTTATGACAGTTCTGGAAAAAGACAGGGGAGAAGCTTCTTGGAGATGCCAGTACTGGCTGCAGCATTTCAAAAAGCCTTTGAATATGTTGTCATTACTATCTGGATTTATTTTAAGTAGATACTGTGCTTGTCTATGGAAAAAGCTGTTAGTACACTTAAATACCAGGAGTGGACTACAGCTGTATTTCATCTGAAACCAAAAAGGATGACATCCTCTCAGCAGAGGGACAGTCATGGCTACAAGGATTTGCAATCACAAGCAGAGGAGAGGCTCACTCACTGAGTCTTTTTCCTCTTGGAAAAGAAGGAACAGTCTAGGTCTCAATGACAAGAATAATGCTGTAGATGTAGGTGACCTCTGTAATTGCATTTCTAGAGCATTTCTAGTATAGTCAGTGGCTCTGCATTGACTGCTGTTATTTTGCTTTGAATGAACTTACTTGAAGCCCAGGCTAAACCATGTTTCATAGCTAAAGTTGTTCCTTAGCTGATACTGTAACTAGCTAATACTGTAGAGCAGCAAGATTCATTCTGATCACTGGCAGAAACTAAAAGGACTAATTTCCCAGTGTCAACACTAAGAATGCCTGGCAGCTGATCAGACTCAGCAGCTCTACTACTGCCCTGGTTTGGGGTAGAACAGAACCAACTATCTGTTCAGTAATTTTACTCCTTAGCAAAGCCGCTTCTAGCTCCCTGAAATTAACACCATATTGTGCAGAAACTGTTTGTTATCAGAGTGATAAGACCAATGTTTAATACCAAGGACTGGTATGCAGAGAGGCTCTTGCTTATACTTATTGCTATGACAACCAAGGTCAGCTAATTTTGTTATTTGCCCCATTGGAGAGTCAGAAGCAGGAGAGCGTAGAGGGGTCCCACCTGCGGGGAGGAGTGGACAGGATGAGTGACCCAAAACTGACCAACGGGGTATTCCATCCCATTGGCATCACGCTCAGTATAAAAGCTGAGGGATCAGAGGGTCAGCCCTCTTTCTTCAATGGCCAGCCTCCAAGGAGGACTCTGTCTGTTCGTCTGCCTTTGATCTCGATCCGTGTGTTCCTCACTCCAGATCTGGAATACAGTTCCCACCCATCGCTGAGTCCAGTCTGGGACTTCCCCAGTGCCTGCTGGTGACATCATCCTGGGAGCTTGATCTGGTTTTTTATTTATTGTACCTATTGCATTATTTCCTTTTTATTTTATTAATAATTTTTCATTGAAGTAGTTTAGTTCCTTCTAAACTCATAAATCTCTTTATCTCTCCTCCTCCTCTCCTCGGAGCGGGAGGAGGGGGAGAGCATTTGTCATCTCAGCATTGGCCAATTCGGCCTAAACCATGACAACAACTTAAAGCTTGAAGCTGATTGTGTCGCCTGAAAAGGTGGTGGGATATTTTGTTTGTCGTCCCCTAGCCTAAGGGCCTTGCCTACTCTGTTTGGATTTAAATTACTTTTGAAATTGGTGTACTGAGTCTGGCTGGAATTAAGTTCACTTTCTTCATAGCAGACTGTATGCTGTTGTGTTTTGGATTTTGCGACTAAACCAGCACTGGTAACACAGCAGTGTTTTGGCCATTGCTGAACAGTACTTCCACGGTTTCGAGGCTTTCTCTTTTTCATGCTATGCTCCCTGGGGTGCGGGCAGGAGGTTGGGAGGAGAAACAGCCAGGACAGGGGATCTGAATTGGCCAAAGGGATGTTCCATACCATATAACAGCATACACAGCAATGAAACTGGGGCAACAGAATAAGAAGGTTGCAGGGTGGTGCCTTCCAGGGTCAACAATTTCTCAGATGCTGGCTGGGCATCAGTCTTCTTGTGGGAGGTGGTGTGTTTTTTCCCTTGCATAAACTTTTTTTCTTTCCTTCACCTACCTGCTAAACTCTCTTTTAACCCAACCCGTAAGTATTTTTTACTTTTACTCTCCTTATTCTCCCCACCATCCCGCTGAGGGGAGTAAGCAAGAGGCTGTGTCAACCCACCACAATTGGAAACCCCCCCCAGCATTTATAGGCTGTATTACGATGTGTTGTTACATACAAGTTCAACAATGCAGGGTCAGCTGAAGCTATACAGCTTCTGCATGTGAATTTCCACTTCAGGGCACTCTGAAGGACTTTCTTCCACATCTGCGCACGTGCTCCCGCTTGTGTAGCCGCAGTGGCAAAACTTCTGAGTAGGGCACTGAAGACCTTGTGAGAAAGACGGTGCAGAGTAAGTATTGTCTGTTCCTCAGTCCTCTCGGCATGGGACAGGTGATGACAGCTGTCAGCCAAGAAAGGACACCACATAAAAGAACTGATAAAGCAGAGCACCAGGAGAGAGGGCACTGTTACTGCAGCAATGTAAATTGAAGAAATAGAGAGCGCTGCTTCTCTCCAAAAACGGTTGCCTACTGGAATGAAGGGGACAGTGAGGGGTCTTCTCCTGTGGCCCTGCGGGGAGCCCAGTGCCTGCGAACACGCACCCACCACAGCCTCTGTCAGCACCTGCTTCATCGGCAGCGACTGATCGTCCTCAGCCAGGAGGCTGCTGCAAACCCTCACACGACAGCCTGACCCTCGTGTTCCTCGGTTTTTGTGTTAAAACACTCTTTTTCCTGTAAATAAGTATCAGAGAGAGCCGCAGGAGGACGGGCTCGGCCTCCCCAGCCCCGCCGTGGCGGTGCGACAGCGGTGGCGGCCTCCGACACCCATCCGCTTCGACTCGGCCGGGCTGGACACGGTCCCCGGGGTACCGTGCCACCGCCTGTGCGCGGCGGGGCCGCGGAGGGACCGCGCTCGCTCGCCCACCGCGCCCCCGGCCACCCGTGGCCACCGCCGGCCGCAGCTTCCCACAACGGCGCGGCCCCTCCCCCGTTCCAGCGCGCCCCGCGGCAGCCAGGCGCTGATTGGTTGCCGGGGGCCGCGCGGTGCCTGATGGGAGCGCCGCCCCGGCAGCCGGGCCCCTCCTTCGGCGGGCGGCGGCGGCAGGATGCGCGGCCCGGCCTGCGGCAGGTACGTGGTGGCGGGGAGGAGCGGCGAGCCCCGAGTGACTCGGCGGTAAGGACTGGCTCCGCCGTGGGCGTGGCGGCGGGAGAAGGGCGCCTGGCGATGCCCGTGACCAGCCTCGGGCCTCGCGTCCCCCGGCGGTGCGGAGGGGCCGAGGCGGAGCAGGGCGGGCGGCGGGTGCTCCCGCCCTCCCCCGCCTCGCCGCTGGCGGGGAAGCGGGGCGGCGGCAGCGGGCCGGGGCGCAGCCTGGGAAGGGGCAGGCAGCGCGTGGCGGGAGGGGGCGGCGGGCGCCTTTTTCGCCCGCCCGGGAGCCGTGGGGGCGGCGGAGCCCTGGTGTTGCCCCGGCTGGCCGGGATGGCGGGCACCGGCAGCCGGAGCTGACCTCTGCCGCCGTCCTCCCTCGGGCTGGCTCACCGGGCCGCTGGCGGCCGTGCTCGCAGGCTCCAAAACAAGGCTAAGGCTCGGCTTCAAAAAAAAAAAATAAAATAAAAAGCGCCTGGCCCACCCCCTCCTTGCCCCGTCGCGTCCGAGTCACCCTGTGGGAGCTACTTTGCCTTTTTAATTAAGGCTTTACAAAGCAAGGACCTCCCTAGGATGCTTCTAAGCAGAGACAGCTGAAAATGAAGTTTAAAATGGACAAAATTCGGTCTTCTGTTGTAATTGAAGGGTGCTAGGGCAGGCCAGCAGTAGGTGGTGGGTGATGCTCCGGGTTCTGCCTTGCTTGTCTCCTTGTCCACAGCTGGAGAAACTTTTTATGATCACTGTGGAAGTTTCTGAAGTCAGTAGATTGTGGGAGAATGTGAATTTTGGCTGGGAGCTTAGTGAGCAGAACTGGAGACTCGTTTTGAAAGGGAGAGCTTGTGTTCTTTGTGATGGTAAATAAACTATTTTCATAAAATGAAGTCACTAAGTTTACAGAATACCTAATTTAAAGAGCATTTCCCCTGCTTTCAGGGGAAAGGTCTATATGTCTGTATGCAAAGTCTTGATTTCAAGTCTCTAACTTCCTTTTTTCTTTTAATATGACTTGGCAATATTCAGTCTTGAATTTCAGCATGCCGGTTATTAAAATTCATTTTGGAGACTTTGATTTTTTTTTTTTGGAAGCTTTTAATCTTAAAACATCAACAACATGCTTGAAGAAATTTGAGACTGACTTGATAAAAGTGTAATGAGATAATCAGACTTTTTACCATCTGGATGAGTAGGTTGGTGGATGACTTCTGTAATTGTGCATGATTCATCACTTTTTCAAAAGAGAAACTTTTTCTGCTGTGGCACTTCTGCTTTGCTTTTTACTAATTAAATTGCATATTTTTGGGGTAGAGGAGATGCTGTCAGGAAATTCCAATTTTATTACCCGACTCTCAAAAAAATAAAAAGTAATAGTGTTTTCTTAAGCTTCTACATTAAATGTTTTTTAATGCCTCTGTTGTCTATTTTAAGCCTAGGGATGGCAAATGTTGCAGCTATCTTACTTGTATATTAAATCAGTGATAATATTTGTGGAAATAAGTCCAGTTGCAGCAGTGCTCAGTGAGTGGAAAGGACAGCTCTGTGCTAAAGAAATGCAGCCTTCAGAAGGAAAAAGTGCTGTGCAAGAATTTGATGGTTAGAGCATGGGAAGCAAGGAGGACTCTTGCCATGAGCAGCAGGATATTAGTGGTGGATACGTGGAGTGGCAGGTGAGGAGGAGCAGGGAGAGTTTGAAGTGGTTGAAGACAATTTGTGTTGTCATGTCAAAAAGAAGAGAAGGAAAGTAGGAAGAAAAACATCCAAGGCATTCCATAGAAGCCATAGAAAATTCTTCATCTCCTAACTAAGGATTTGGTGACTAAACTGTAAATGTGAGTCTAGTGTTGCTAATCCCTTAATACCTCTTTGGGGAAGGGTTTTGGTGGCATTACTGACTTACCCAGCAGCACACGTAAAGCCTGTCACCATCATAGTTCGTGTAAAATTATGCGCACGGTGACACTTGCCAAACCTGTTTCCCTTCCAGGCATTTGCCAGATGTTTTGAAATACATATGTAGAGGTAGCACTGTGAACGTGTTATTGACAAAGGTCAGTGTCACCAATGGCTCACAGATAACCTATGCCCAAAAGATCCTCTATCACTTTTGCTGGAGAGGTTCTGAAACTGTGGCCTAAAGGAAAACAGCATGCAAAAAGGCCCCATGAGTATCTCTGTGTCTCTGCACATCTGGAACCGAGAACTACTGTTTCGCCTAATAGCAGTGGCAATGCTCGGGAACCAGAATAGTTTTGGGAGCCTTGTGCTAAGTTTACAAACTTCTTGATGGGCTATTTGAGGTAGCTTTCATATTGTTCTGCAAGAAAAATACTGTTTGTCTCTATAGAAATGTTGGAGAAGAAAGTGCCTGCTCAGACCTACTACAATAGTTGTCATGCAAAAACTGTGTTAGAGAACAGTAATATTGTGTGGGTGAAAAATAAAAATATTGCTGCTGTTTTCCTGAGCTGAATTGCTATAGTAGTGATTAATTTGGGAATTTACTCAAGAGTCCAAGGGGTAACTGTGTTTTTTCTGTAGCTCCCCTCTTTGTGTTAGTAATTTGGCAGCAGAGCTAATTTGTCCACCAGTTCTAGCTTCATTTTGGTAGCGTTTCAAATACAGATTTCCTTGTCTTTAAGGATCGGGTTTTGAAATCATAGGGCCTGTAGTTCTGGATTCTGAAGTCCTTGGCTTTCTTAGAAGGTGAAGAAGTTACCATACTACAGTAGCGCTTGTGCTAGTGAGCAGTGTGCATCCTGTATTATATTAATTTGTTCTGACAGTCTCAGACAATTTGGGAACAAATTTGAGTTGAGATTAAGTTTGTTTATCTTTCAATTTTTAGCCAAAGGTAACTTAATAAATAAGATAATCACATTTCTGCCTAACTGGATCAGTGCTTTGTTTTAATAAGTCTCAGTGTTTAATTCCAGAGTTAAAATGGTTTGAGCACTAGTTGGGATTGAGTATTATTTTACTGTTGGGATTGCCACAAACTGATCACTCTTTCATTTGCTGGGGGAAAACTTGCGAATCAAGTGGCTGGAGAGAAATTCTGCCATCCTGAGGTTCAAAGTCAATTGATTCCAACTACCTGCTGATGGAAAGTTGCTACGTTTTTGTTTCAGGAACCTAGACCCAGATCATCAAATTAGTGCTGTTCACAAGTTCCAGGTTTACGTAGGGTGAGCTGCTTTTGCACCTTTGGAATTGCTTTAGGGCCATTTGATGTGTCTGTGATTGCGCTGTGCGCAGGGAGCACCTACCAATGTAGTGCTTTCCTACAGTGAGTGAAATCTCTTTGAAACTGATTATTTGAACTTAAAACTGATTGTACAAAGGAATAACAGTAGTGCTACCCGATGTGTTCTTGTTGATGAGAGCTTGAGAAGGAAGTGGATTTATTGGAGAGGAATTTTCTCATAAATAGTAAGATATTAATGCTGGATACCTGGAGTGACAGCTGAAAAGGAACACTGAGAGTTAAGCAGATGGAAATTAGTTTCTTAAATAATCCTGCCTAATAATAAGTTTTTAAAATTGTTTTTCTGCTGGTGGATTTTGGTGGCTTTTTTTAGCAGTTATTTTTTGCCTCTATTTTTGAGGACTCCCCTCTGGTTAAATATTTCCAAAGTAAAAATAAATTTGGCCACATCAAGGCTGATCAACTAACTTAAAAGAATGGCCTATGAAACAGAAGACTGCATTTTAAAATAATGTGTAGGTAGATAACTAGACAATGTCTTTATGTGATATCTTGATTCCTTTAGATATTGGAATAAACTTGTGAATCTTGAATTATGATGTTAGATTGCTCCTAAGTGCTTAATGCTTCACTTCTAGCTGTGAATTCTTGTAGAAGATTGATAGCTCTGTCAACATTTGCCCACAATAGAAGATGGGTGGATTAATTTCAAGATGGAGGGTAAGTAAAATTGTGTAGCAATATACTAACCTTTAGTCTAGAAGATGGGGGAATGCAGGACATGTTTCTTAATGCCTATTGGTTGACTGTTAATGCTGGTTGAATGTTAGTGCTAGACTTTTCCCATTAATATGCCACTTAAAAGTCCAGTAGTGAGACATAATGACCAAAAATTCCCAAATCCCTAAACTGTGAAACTGTGCAGCTGTCCTTTATTTCCTTTGCAGTACCAGGCCTGGCAGTGGTTTGGTTAACTTATAAAAATACAGTTTTAACTCTTTCTGTAAATCTAAATGGTTCTGTGGTGCTTCATCAGGATAGGTAGAGCAGCATTTGTGATTTGAAAGATTGGTGGCTATTTTAGGTGAAAATGGATACATTCAGAATATCATTCTATGTCTGTTTCAACAAATATTCTGGTAGCGACTTACATCTATACAAATCTTTCTTCTTAACAGTTTTTACTGGGTTTTGTGTTAATGAATGGTGTACGGAGTTTATGAGGAAGAGGCATGAGGTTTTTGGCTACTCTCCTGGCAGGTGTGAATTGTTTAAGCTTGCCTTTGCATATTATCAATTGATTTCTGAGCCTCCCACACAAAACTCCTTTGAAGGCAAAAGTTTAGGTGAAATGTCAGTTTTGTGTAACAGAAAGAAACTTGCTTTCATGGAGATATAGTGTGGGCTATAGTTTTTGAATTTGTGGCCTGAAGGGTGGGGCAAGATAGTGGCTTTATACTTCTTAGGAATTAGGAAGGATTCCTAAAAGGTGGATTCCAGGTTGCCCCTAAGGGGAATTTTACTGGAGATGCTAACACTTATTTGCAGTTGCTTATAATTTATTTAGAGCATGAGTCTTTGTGTGGAATGAATAGTAATACAAAGCTTAAGTTTTCAGGTTAGGGCTTCCTGTATATATTCTCTCTGTTTTGCCAATTCCCTCCACTCATCAGTTCTTCTTGTTTTACTTCCCACTCACACGCCCATTATTGCTGTACATGCATTATAGGTTTTCATCTTTTGTGGTGTAGGAGAGGAACCTTCAGTTAATAGTAATACCAACTGTAAAACAGTGATTCATTACAGTGCTTTGTTTGCCACTATTAAAGTAGGAAAAATTCTTACCTTTATGTAAAATGGACAATACATTAATCTGTTATCGTAGAAGGGACCTCAAAGATCATCTAGTCCAACCTTTCTTGGCAAAAGCACGGCTTAGACAAGATGGCCCAGCACCCTGTCCAGCTGAATCTTAACAGTGTCCACTGTTGGGGACTCCACCACTTCCCTGGGGAGATTATTCCAATGGCTGATTGTTCTCACTGTGAACAGTTTTCCTCCTGCCTCCAATCGGAATCTCCCCAGGAATAACTGGTACCCATTAGCCCATATCTTCTCCATGTGACTCCTTGTGAAAAGGGGATCTCCATTGTCTTTGTGGCCACCCTTTAAATAATGGAATGTGGTGATAAGGTCTCCCCTAAGCCTTCCTTTGTCAAAGCTGAACAAACCCAGTTCTCTCAGCCTTTCCTTCAGTCCTTTGACCGTCTACGTGTCCCTTCTGGACCCTCTCCAGCCTGTCCGCATCTCTTTTTGTATAGCAGGGACCAAAACTGAATGCAGTATTCCAGGTGTGGCCTCACAAGTGCTGAGTGGAGTGGGATAATGACTTCTTTGTCTCTGCTGGTGGCATCCTTGTTGATGCAGCCCACCACCCTGTTGGCTTTCTTAACTGCTGCAGCACACTGTTCATATTGAGCTTGTTGTCCACCAGGACCCCCCAGGTCCCTTTCCACAGAGCTGTTCCCCAGCCAGGTAGATCCCAGCCTATGCTTCACTCCTGGGTTATGTTTTCCCAGCTGCAAGACCTTACACTTGTCCTTGTCGAACTTCATAAGGTTCTTGCTGGCCTACTCTTCCAGCCTATCCAGCTCTTCCTGCAGGGTGTCTCTGCCTTCTGAAGTGTCCACTTCCCCACTTGGTTTGGTGTCATCAGCAAGCTTTGTCAGGGTACGCTTGATCTCATCATCCAGATCAGTTATGAAGATCTTAAACGTTGGGCCCAGTATCGATCCCTGGGGGACCCCACTTGTGACAGGTTGCCAGTTTGAGAAGGAGCTATTCACCACCACCCTCCGGGTGCAGCCGTCAGCCAGTTCCCCACCCACTGCACAGACCACTTGTCTAAACCATAACGCATCAGTTTCTCTAGGAGGGCGCTATGCAGAACTGTGTCGAAAGACTTGGAGAAATTCAGCTATAAAACGTCCACCGCTCACCCCTCATCAACCAAACTGGTTATTTTGTTGTAGAAGGCATATGAAGCATATGAATAAGTCGTCTTGTTAGAAAACTGTTAATGCACTGTAAATGTTAATGTCCTCAAAATACTGACTTTTTTTTTAGTCAGATTAACATCTTTGTTCTTTCCTTTGTAAGCAGGCAAAGCCTTCCACTGTAGAAGTATTAGAAAAAATTGACAAGGTATGTATTTGCTCTTTGGTGTTTTGTTTCGTTTTAGGTTTGAAAGATGCATCCTTTTTGCTGGCCATGTTTTTCTTTTACATTAGGTAAAATACTGTCATGGAATTCTAAATTATTTTGATAATTATTCCAGTTGAATATACTAGAGATTCTGAGTTTCAGATGAGATGCACTGCTACCTTTTTTCCCCTTACTATTAGTCATTTAAAAAAAAAAAAAAAATCCGTATAATAGATAGTAAGAAACTACAGTTTAAATATTTATTTGGAGAGCCTGAAATGGGATTGAATGTGAAGTTGGCTTGATTACACAATTTAATTGTAACTAATGGTTAAACTCCCATGTAATGGTAAATGTCACTAATGCAAGGTTCCATTCATCAGGCTCATTAGAAAAGCTTCAATGTGTGGTTTTAAGTGTAAGAATTGTAACTGTAGTGGTTGTAAGTAGGGTCAGGGGCAGAATAACTGAATAGATGGTTCAGTAATCAATTCTGATTTTTTTTTTTTAGCCAGAATTTGTGACAGATGTCTGTACTCTATGGGGAAATTAACTGTTTTGAAATATGCTGCTGATATTTTTTGTTTTCCTTTTAATGAAAGTGTGAGTACTCCTGTTATCACTTGAAGTGCAGTCAAAATGGTAACATAGTAGGGCATTGCTTAATCACTTATTAATATGCCAAAATCATCATTCGAATGTTCAGGATTTCACTCTTAATGTGAGGAAAATACTGAAATGAAAACATGTGAAATGATGGAGACTTTTCAGCAATTTCCCATGTTAGTAGAAAAGTATTAGAAGCATTTGAAATTTTACAGGTGCCTGATTAAAGTTTTGGGATGCGAAGTATGGTTGGTAGGGATTTATGTGATCATAAAGACTGCCATTCATAACATATTAGCGTTTTCCACTTGTTCCAAATATACCAACGCATTACAAATAGGAAAAAGTGCTGATCTGTAATATTTCTTCCCAATAGCGATGTGTTACTGCTAATACAGTGCAAGTGGCCCATATCATAACCTTAATAGTGTTATGTATTTATGCTGTGAAAGCTATCTTTGGGCAAATATTGTCATTTATCAAAAAGCTGCTTGACTTTTTTTTAATCAAGTATCAAATTGATAGGGCTAATTTTAGCAAGCACTTAAAGGCAGCTTAGTAAAACCATCAACTTAATTTCACTAATAAGGTTGAACCCTGTTTATTTACAGGAAATACAGACATTAGAAGAATTTAGAGAAAAAAATCAGAGGCTACAGAAGCTATGGGTTGGAAGGCTGCTTCTCTACTCTTCACTCCTTTACCTTATCACCTGCTTAATCGTATATTTGTGGTGTCTTCCTGATGAATGGACAGCAAGGTTGATTATGACACTTCCATTTTTTGCGTTTCCATTGATGTAAGTAAATATACCTTTTTTTTTTTAAACTGATCTCCCTTTGATAAAAGGAGATGGAAAATACATCACAGCAGGGGTGTGGGTTTGCTTTTGACAATCCTTGAGTTGTCATAACTTGCTGAATTTTTTTCTTTTAAAATAAATCCAAGTTGTTGGGCAGACACTTTCATTGAGGGAAATGTCTCTCATGGGTCTGGGCTTAGTGTAGAACTAAGTCTTACTATAAAAAGATGTTAGCATCTAAAGTTCCTTGAATTATCAAAATTATACCAGGGCTAGAGACACACCTGGATCTGAACACCTGCGAAGTAGTGTAATATAAGTAGAAGAATGTTATCTGGGGTTTTATTTCTACTTCTGTTTGGAAGAGTATCCCTGTGTCATCAAAGTGACCTAGAGTATGTCACCTGCATGTAAAATGCAGTGTATAAAATTGTGTAAAAAATACAGAATGAATGGAGAAACTTACTTTTACATACTAGGTGACTGTTAACACAGAATTGACTTGAAAGGTCACCAACCTAAATATGTTGAGGGCTAGTTTTACATGATTAGCTGTTTTTCTGGAAAGTAATTGATTTTCTTCAACCAGAAAATATCCTAAAATCATTGGATTTGAATAGGAGGAAGTATTGTCTACTTTTTTGTTCCACTGAGCTGATTGGCTCCTCATCCTCACGAGTGGCTTTTGATTTCTAAGAAGACTATTTTTCTAAAAATAACAAAATGGGCCCCCACCTCACTAAACAGCGGCTTCCCTGCCTCCCTTCCCCCAGACCATCAAGGAGGAGAAGCAGCCTACTGAACATCTTTCCTGCTGATGGGGAGCATAGTGTATTTACAAACTGCCTGAAATGAAGATCCTAAATACTGTCCATATTCGTACAGCATCTTTGTATGAAAACATGAACTTGTCAGTGCTGTAGCTTTAGACTTGAAAGGCAAAGTCAAATGTAAATATTTAAGGCTTTGCAGGTTTGATTAGTGTGGGTCAGCATAACATAATATGCAAAAAACCCAACATGAAGATGCTTTTTGTACAATGTGCATAGCACTATGACGTACTAATATGCTGCTGTTATGGGATCCTATGGAGAAGATACATGGGCAGCAATATCTTGACTATAAGGATTAATATAGAAATTAAAGCTCAAATTAATCTTTGGCAGCAATATGAATTGATTTTGTTCTTAAGGACAAGGACTTGAAAGTCTTTGTTGTTAGCATGTGAGGCTTGCTCATGTTAACAGGGAAGGTTTGTAGAAGTAGTATTGCCAGCCTCCCTTCACTTAAGTATTTTAGGATTAGTGTAGAAATGAAAACTTTTATTACTTGAAGGTGGTGGCTTCTACTGTTGTGGTGTGGATTTTCATATTGGGTTTTTATTTTCTAGTTTTTGTCCTTCAATACTTGGGTGTTTTTTTTGAATGTTGGGTTTCTATAAAATTCTGAATTGGATATCGGCTTACTCATGTTTAGAATTAGACTGTTCTCTTACGACTTGCAACTGTTTATCTGATTTTTCTCTTAAGCTATTCCCCTTCAGCTTTTTTTGGCAGATATGAATGGCAAGTAACTGCCAGCTTGTCTTCATTCTCGGTCAAGAGGTGACTCCATGCTGAATGCCTGGTGCCACCCAGTAATAGCTCTAGAGATTTTTCAGCCCTAATCAGACTGGAATATGTCTGTCTTGTCCAGCATGCAGTCAGTCACCAACTTATTTATGCCTTAGGTCATTCCCTCAGGGTCTCAGCAAGTTACTGATGCTGGACAGAGTGAGTTAGGTTGTAGGAATATACAGCATCATTAATTTTAAATGTATATTGAAATATCTGAAAAGTTGAAGAACTATATTAGCACATTAAAAGGATGCTCTTCTTGAAATGACTTTCATTTGAATTAGGTTCTGTTCCATCTTGTGTGTTCTGATTTTCAGAGAAATATGTTTTTATTTTGTAACGTTGGTCTGAAATGGTCTACTGTTAAACTTCACCTCGAAGCTCTTAAAGGGGAAATGTTTTTTATTTCATGAAGTCCTACCATATATCCATTAGCTTAGAATACAGCTTTAGGTAGAAGACTATTAAGCATACAGTAAAAAAGAAATAATGCTTTTGCCTGTGTAACATAGTCTTCGAGGCAGTTCAGACCCTGTAAAACATTAATTTCTTTTGATACTTGATGAAGAGACACATCTTGCATTGTGTAAGCTGGCAAAGCCATCCGTATTCTTAGAGTAGCTATTACAGCATGCCTTTGAATGTGGAATAGAGTTAAACTTCTTTCTCTGTTTCTCTGACCTTGGGTAGGTTACTCTTGCATTCCAGTTGTCTTGTCTAACTTAACTCAGGTTGTCTTGTTAATACTTGAAAGCATTTTGAACTGGGCAGCCATTACATAAATGCAAAAGGTGTTCTTATGAATTAAGTCGAAACTCTATTTGGCATCTTATAGCCTTTTGCCTGCTTTCTTACGCTAGCTGTTATTCAGAGAACCTTTCTAGCCTTTAAGAATTTTTTTTCCTTAAATGAAACATTTAGGTGTTATTATATAATTCTTGGCACTACGAGGGTTTTGGATAAGATGCTTGGAAGTATGAGATTTGCCACTTGGTTTAGGCTGAGTAACTTGCCAGGAAAAGTGTCAACTTAATAATTATAAGCAATTCTAAGCTTTTAAAACAAATTAAGTCCTGATGATTGAAGAGAGACCTTTCAAATGTAAAATGATCATAGATCAGTTTAACTTTATCTTGAGCACAGATAAACTGATCCATTGTTTGAGTTAAGTCAGCTGAAACTGAGAGGATTCAGAGCTCTCTAAAATCGCCAGGAGTCGGGTCAGTTAACTCTGCTTGGGAGAGCATTTGTACAATAGCTGTATCTCATGGTTTTGATTGGTATTGAATTCTTCCCACAAATCACCCAGGTCTTAATTTTGGTCCTTAACTGGTAAGCTTGGTTTTTTGGATAACATGCATCATAAATCTATCAAATAAGGAGTGATGACTAAGGAAGTTTCACCTAGCTATGCATACCTTGATTTTTAAAAAGTTCCCACTGAACATTTTAGCAAGTGATGATCTTCCTTGCTGCTGCTTCCTTAGTATTTCTACCTATAATAGAACTTGGTTAAATTTTAATAGACAGGACGATTTTATTTAGGTCAGTGTAAATGTCTTGTTGACAAGATACTAATTTAATTTTTAGTTTTCTATATAAATATTGTTTGAAGACTTCTGTTATTTGTATTTGCAAAGTTAAATCTCACCTGATAAGTCTTCTGTGTTAGTTATCCTGTTTGCTAAATGACTTCAGAAGTGGTTACTGTAATATATTTTAATTAATATAATTCTTCTTTCTGTTTTAAAGAATCTGGTTTATAAGAACACTGCTCATTTTTTTCTTTTCCAAAAGGACGGAAAGGAATAGTAAGTACTCTTTTCTGTATTTTTTTTTGAATATGGAACTTGTTGGGAATGTTGCTTGCTATAAAAATGTAAATATTTTGGGTAATTTGGCTTCCAGGAAAAGAAGAGTTGATGCTGAAATGGGTAACATTAGCTAAACTGTTTCTACTGCGCAGTTCTTGAAGGAATGGGGAGCAAACTGCTTAATCGTTCGCTTCACTTACAAGATGTGGTAACTTCCTCCCATCTTTGCATGGTTCAAAATGGAATGGAGTAAAATGTAGTGTAGGAGCGAGGGAAAGGAAGTATAAACAATAGTAGTAGTTCCCTTAGTACTTCCAGCTTGCAAAGTATTCCAGCAGTCTTAATCTGTTACCTTTAAGTATAAGAGAAGAGATTTATAGCAGAAGTGGGTAATTTATTTGTGAAGATAGGTTTTTGTCTATGAAGCTCTCAAAAGCATGCTTAAGTCTTCCTGAGTGGAAAAGGGATAAGCAGGTGTGTTTGTGCTGTTTTCAGAGCTAAGGAAGAACATTGGGAATCATATAACAAAAAGTAATGCAGGTGTTCAAATATATGCATCAGAAGTTGTTAAAGAATGTGCAGATTTATTCTAATGCAAAATTTAAAAACAGCATCTGTGGAACTTGTCTGTGGTAGTTAGAATTCATTTAAGACTTTCTTTGAAAGTAGTCCAGCCTGTAACAATATCTCATGGTGATGTGAGCAATAATATAGGAAAACCTCAACGTTGCTCTGTGTTTTATGACTTGCCGAACGGCATGATGTATTTAATTTGTGACAGCTTACGAGTTAAACATCACTTTTGGAATTTTTCTTAAACTTAATGTTTGCATTTGATATGCAGGCATAGGACATACATTTTTATGTAGAAATAAAATTGTCCATATATTCTGTGCTGCAGTGTGATTCATTTCTAAGGTGAATATATATTTGCATTTCATGGCTGGATAAGAAAAAAAATTATGTATGTTTTCCTAGTTTGCTTAAATGTCTTTATTGTTGTTTTTAGCATGCAAGCGAGTGCAGCGCTTTTGTTGAACCTGTGTATAAAGGGTTTTAGTAGATGTTAGAACATGACAAAAGGAATTATTTCTGCATTGTTCCGTAGGCTGGGTAAAAATGAAGTGTTTTACCTGAAAGATACAAGTACTGTATTTGTAAAAAGAGAAAACAAATGTGCAGTGCAAGAATTAGAGCAGTAAAGCAGAAGAAAACATAGCTGAGAGAACAAACTGGCAACTGAGTGGCTCAAAGCTGGCCTTTTATTCTGGGATAAGTTAATAGAACACACTGAGTTACTGGAGATGATTATTTGATACTACAAAGCTGGGTATGGTATGTTGGGTAACCAGCATACACCAGTTTTGGGAACCATGCTCTGAATGAGGACGATTCCTAGTGAAACGCTAGGAAGGATGATGCACAGAGATTATGGGATTTCAGTTTTTAAGACTGGTCAAGCAAACAACTGTTGAGGAAGATTTAGTCTGATCTGTCCCAAAGTGTGGGGAAAATAAGTAAGGTATCTTTCAGGTACTGACTTCTCTGCTATGAATTCTTCTTTTTTTTTTTTTTCCTGTAGGTTTAATTAACATGAGATATATTGGTTTCTTGAGAGTACTTTGCAGTAATTGCCATTTGGCCATGTTTGAAGGGGCAGGTGTTTCATGAGGTTCTTGTTGAACACAGGAGGTAAAGTGATCAGAAAGAAGCTCCCACACTTTAAACTAATAGCATTGCTTGGTGGGAGGCTATGCTTGAAGATGTTCTAGGCGTTTCTGTACCAAAACCAGCTTCTGTTTCTTAAGTAACTTAACAGCTGACTGTATTGTGCCATTTGTTTGTCTGCATGACACCATACTGCAGCGCAGTGCATTTCAAGCCGTTAATCTGTGTGAGGCTACGTGAGAGGCTGTGTTCTAAAATAAATGTAAAATTTGGTGGAGGGAGGTACCTTATTAAATTGAGGATGCACAGTTCCTGGAATTGTCTATTTTTGTTGTCCAGACCAGTGCTAAATATGGTCTTGTTCTATGTCCTATTTGTCTTAACTAACAAGGGATTGTTGTAGTTACTCTTTCACTGCATACACTTTCACATATGTACGTGGCCAGTTTTAGTATTTTGTACATTTAATAAAGTGGATTATTCTATCAAAATGGATTCCTACATTCTGGAAAAGTTCAAGTAATTATGCGTTCCCTTAATTTCATGTAACTAGTGTTCCTGAAGTAACTTTAAAAAGTGTGTACTTACATATTCTTTTGTATCTTTATTTAAATACATTTATTTAGTTTGGTGCATTTGGGTTTTGTTTCTTGTCATTCTATGAAGCTTTTTCTTCTTTTGAAAACTGAAAAATGTGTAAAAATAGCTATATCTTACAGGAAGTTAACTGCTGAGAAGGGGAAAAAGTTGTCAAGTTTTTTTGTTAAACTCTTGCTGTGAAGCAGGTAGTAGAAAATGGACTTACCAAGAGAGTATCTTCTGTATTAGGCGATGGTTTATTACAGTGAGCCATCAGTGCCAAGCTGCAAGCATTGACTTAAAGAAAAATCCTACATGCGTTTGACCTTTCTTCTTTCCCTGCCTTTTAGAGCGATTGGGTGCTGTGCCTACTAGTTGTAACAGTCTCTTAACGTTTAGTAGTAAAATGACCTTCTGGCAGCTTTTCTTACGAAACTGGAGATTTTGCTGTAGTCTGAAAATGTTGAAAGGATGAAAGAGATTGAGATTTGAAGCCCAGCGTTGACCTGGCATTTGAAACTAGCATGTGTTAAGAGGCTTACGTGAAATACTGAAGCCAGTAAATCTGGTACTCAAATAGATATATTAATACTTAGACCTCAAGCCTTTATTCTGTAGTTTGACTCTTGAGATTAAATGTATCTGGTCCATTGTTGTACCAGTTTTAATGTAGGTCAAAGCAGGGCACTGGCTAGAATTGGTTTGCTTAATGAGGAAATGGTGCATAAAACTTTTTAATAGTTACAACTCTAGAGTGATAACAGTGGGCTATAATTTATGAGCAGTTTCAGTATTTAAAATGATTTATTTTCACATAAAAACTTTAGTTATTTTATGTGAAGTTTATTAACGTTGTAGGGTTGGTGATGGTCAGTGCGTATTTTCTCTTGACCTCAAAAAGCAAACTCAATGTTTCAAGTGTGCTGAAATTATCTTTTTATTTATATTTGAAAACTAATGTATCGTGTCCTTCTTTTAGATGATGCGCTGGAAGATTTAAAGTCTCAAAAGAAAAAAATAGTAAGTAAAACTTCACAAAAATCTAGCTGTTATGGTCCACTGAAGCGTTTTTGCATCTCTACAACTTGAGTTTTGTTGTAATATATAGATCAAGAGTGGAGAGAGGGAGGTGAAACTATTACCACTTCTCTGTTTTTGTACGTTTTCTAGTACCACACAAGGTTTTCCTTTCTTCAAGATGACAAAGGGCTGCTTGCTTATGGGAATACATTGTCTCCTTCTAGTTTAACTTAAACCTACTGTTTTAGTGTTGCTAGATCTATGTAAAATGATTCCATTTTGTCAGAAAATGAAAATGTATGCTTTAACCTACTCATTGCTGACTACTTTTACTTTAGGATTATAAAAAGTATTAGATGTGCCAATTTAAGAACCTAGAGTGCAACTAGTCTTTAATAGTTACTCTGTCTTGTTCATAAATAGCAAAAAGGACTTCCATCTTGTCTGGATTCACTTTTTCATCAAGTAACAGATTATTGTTTATATCTTAAATGCATCGCCATTTATTTCCCATCCTCCTCCATCATATTTTTATACTACGTGTTTCTTCTAGTACATTTCTTTCCTCTTAAAAAAAAAAAGTATCTTTTCATGTATTAGTCCTGTCAGTTGTCTTGAGGTCATCTATTTTGTGAGCTGTGTGGATGAGTTACCTGGCATATGTATTTATACTGTTATTTGCTTCAACTGGATCAAAACCTTAAATCTCAGTAAGACAAATTTAGGATGGAAAAGATTCCGTGTCTTGGATAACTTGCATTCTTTGAGAAGTTTGTAACACTGAAAGCTGTTTCCTCTCTACTTAACCATTCCATAAGTTGGTTCTCTCTTTACTTATGTTGTTGGCATCATCTCCTGCTTTTAAAAGCACCACCACCAAAATGCAAAAAAACCCCAACCATCCAAAACCCAAACATCCCCTTCCTCCCCCAACAAAACCAGCCCCTCTTCCCCTGCCCCCCCCAAAAAAACCCTCTAGAAGTTAAGTTATGAAGCTTTGTCGTTAATGAGTTTTCCAAAGTGTTCGCCTTATGCCTTCTGGATTTTGCCATGGTAGCTAAATTAACAGAAAACACAAAACAAAGCTACCAAAAAAGAGCCAGGTAAGAGTCTGGTATTATATGGCCTTTACAGGGGAAACAGTTTTCCCTGATCTTCCATTCTTTTTATATCACTTGTAAAATGTAGATGTAAAAATGGTAACCTGTAACCTAATTATGTCATTGTCCTTCGGTAAAGAGGATTTGCTAATATTTATATCTGCTAATCTTTATGTTAAGGATGGATATTAAATGGAAGTGTCCTTTGGTTGGAGAGGTGATAAAAAGGGGTTGGAGAGGCTTACATTTTCTGAGAACAAAATAAATGAGTATGATAACTATGTTTTTAATTAACTTTATGAAAACTGCTTAACTGCAATTAGTTAATCTCTGCAATTTGCATAGTCATTGAGTAGCTTTGGAGGGAAAGTTCTTGGAACAGAAAAAGCACAATGGAGAGCAAACCAGCTTTTGGAGTCTTCAATGTAAAGCCTTCATTTCAGTTAAATAAGTTTATTTTTCTTTTATCATGAAAATCTCCATATTTGTTCTAGAAGAACTAGTAATACTGATTTTTTTTTTTTGTGTGAGAAACACTTCTTTGGAGAAAAGGCACTGAATAAAGGATTAGTCAGGAAAAAGCGGGTTTATAAAAGGGAGAGCTTTTACTTTGGGAGTTAATTCTGTTGAAACAAGATGGAAATGTGTATTTGGCATATGCAAAAAATCAAGAAAACATTGTAGGAGAGTGGGCAGTAGTTAAAAATTAAACAACTGCACAAATGCTTTGTGAACAATATAGAAATTATAGTGTAACTAGAAGACTTTAAACCTGGAAACATGAATTGCCATTAGTATATATGCCTGTCAAGCTTTAATCATTAAAGACAAACTTCTAAATAGGATTAGTAAAACAGAGTTCTGGGAAGTCCAATAACCTGTAACTCAGCTATTTTTCAATCTGAGGGGAATAAAAAGTCTATGATTACTTCCTGATCTTGTGGGTGCCTGGTTCCTAACAAGGAACCAGAAACGGAATACTTATTGCAACCTCTTGAATCAGCTCAGTGTTGGTATTTTTTACTCACAGACTGACTCGGGAGTTTCATCATCATTTAAAGGTATTAAATTAAGCATTAAAATTAAATCATCATACACGAAACCTAACATGTTGAAATGAGCTGAAAGTGGATGCAGGTAATGAGACAGAATATAATTTGTATTTTAGATAAAAACACTGATAAAAATGTGTTCTGTAATGATTTCGTTTTGATAATATTAATATTTGGTTTTGTTTTGGATAAACTTCTTTAGGACTATTGGTAAAGGTTTCCGTTTTGTTTTACCAAGTAAAATAATGAGAAGGGAGGAGGGAGAGGACCTTTTTTTTCCTTGTTGGATTCTGTTTTGCTACTGAGTTTGCAAATAGGATTAGTTACTAAGATTGTGATCCTCAAAGTATCTGGGATAAGTAAATTATGTATTTCCTGTTTATTTGTAATACAAATTGTTGTCTAAGCACTGTCAGCCTCCCACAACAGCTATGCTTTTTCACTTCATTGCAGCTCAGCTACCCAATTGCCGGAGAAATCCTACTGAAGACAATTGTCCTTTTGAAAAATGTTACAATACTTGTGTTTTACAAGCATGTGGTCCACCTTTTCCCTAATGACATTACTTACACGCTGAAGGGTACCTATAATGGAGTAAGCTCCTCACCTACTAGATAAAATGCCCTGGTGGCTGTGGAATGAGCTGCTCAATAGAACTTCAGTTCTGTTCCAAAGCCTTCAGTCTTTGGTGGCGTAATTACACCGCTATTTGAATAGGTAAAATACCTGACAAACACAAATACAGATATTTCATTTGGAAATGCCCATTAATATTGTCTGTCCTATACTTCAGTTCAAAGGTTGTGTAATACTTATTTTCCACAGAACTGAGTCTCTATGCTATGCTTTGCCTAGTGAACGCTTTAAAACATGTTGAGTGTTTCCTTATGGATTGGGGGTAGGGATTAAGTTCATTACCTATAATTAAAGCACTGCTTCAAGATACAACTTTTTTTCCCTCCTTGGTCGTACGGGATATTCAGGTTGTGTTTGTGATTGTGTTGCTGTAACTTTGGCCTTGGAGTCCTCAGTTAATGAGGATGTCGGCCCTTAAGCCTGAATGTGTATAGATGAACAAGTTCAGAGGGTTAAGCGTATTAAAGCAAGGGCACAGGACATGTAGTAAGCTGCTCCAAGTGGGAATTAGTGGAGACTTTACCTGGAGCAGCAGTCTTAAAGATGGGATAAGTCTTAGCCTGAGGACAGAGCTGTGAAGATAGTATAGTATAGTTAGAATTAAACTTTGCTGAAGTTTGCTCAGCTATTCTGTTATAGTAGGCTGAGTCTAATATTAAACTTGGACAGACTTCCTAGCCATTTCACGTAAGAATTTAGAAAGTTGCATCTGTTAATTTTTCCAGGAAAAAATGTCTGATTTCAGGACTGCCTTAGAGTTATGTTAATAATAAATAACAAAATTAATATGTTGCAATTTTTTCCAAAATAACTATTGTTTAATGAACTTTATACCTTTGGCCTTCCAGGCATAGAAGACTGTAGGTATTTTGATAACCTTCAGTATGTGACAAAAACTCCACTAGGAGTTGATTGTTGTACAAGTCCAGTCTTGTCTACCCAATACATACTAGAGTACTGCAAGTGTGTGATAGGAAGCTCAAAATATGGTTGAAAACCGTGATGAATGATTGAACCAGGTATTTCTTTCATGCAGTGTTTAAATAAAACAATTACTTTGGTTGTTCTACTGTTTGCATGGGTCTGTTGAGAGTACACTTGATTGTTGTGGCTTAAATGATTTATTTCCTATTTTAAGGAAACCTTTGCTATGTGTACATGCATATCTGATGCGGTAGACTGAAACGAATCTTGTGACTTTGTGTACACATAAATAGCTCTCCGTGGTTGGGTTTGACATACCAAGTAATTCAATTTTGAGAACTCATGTGGTAGTATGGTGAATAAGTAGTTTGTACCATGCCAACACTTCAGACTTCCAGTTGCTAAGTTGCATTTACAAGAAGCTTAAAATATGTTACTCGTATTACTCTTCAATATAGGCAACTGATGTCGTTGCCACAGGAATTCTGTTTGGTTGCCAGTTGGAAAGGAGGCCATCCATGCAATTATTCATAGGCGAGAACGTGGTACATGACTATGCTTCTTTATTAAGATGCACTTAATTCCATGAAATAAGTTTGAAAAATCCATGATTAGGCTGGTATTGACTTTCATACAGACTTGTGATTCTGGTTACTCGGCATTTAAGCTTGATAATAATAGACTATGAATTAGCCCTTGACAGAAAGTAGAAACTGTTTTTGTGGGAAAAGTTTCGGATCTCGGAGAAGAGAGTATATTATGGAAAAAGAGCAGGAGGTGTCGAGCAATTTGCTGTGTTAGCGAGCCAGTGCTCAGTTCTAGTTTAACCTTTCCAAGATTATGCTTCAGGATGGCGGACAATCCAGAAGTCAGTATGAAGATTTGCGTTTATAAACGTGCTTGCTGGGGCACAAGACAGTTTCTTCAGCTATGCAAACGTACGGATACTATTTGAATTTTATGCAGGCCCTTATTTGCTTCTAGTAACTGTACTAACTTGCTCAAAGAGTAAGTAAACTTTGATCTGTGTGATTCCTTCTTTAGTGTTACCAGCCAAACTTCAACTGATTTTAGAAAAATATATCCTAGAAGTAAAACCATGAGAACTGGGAGCGTGGTTATAGAAATCTTGACAATTTCTATACATTTTCAAGAAATTTGTAGAGTCAGTTGTGAAACTGAATTCTTGTTCAGATTCAGCTTTACTAGAACTAAAAAGCTATACATGAATTTCAAAATGTGACGAGTAACTTGTTGAATTATCCAGTAACTATATAATGTGAAGAGTATCTTTGACATCTGAATCTTGTGATAAGAACTAAATTTTTCCACTTCAAAATAATGTTACTGTTTTTGCAAGACACACATATCCACAAATAACTGCCATCCTATCTAATGCTGCTGTAGCCAGAAGTGCATTAGATAAAGAAGGTGTCAAGTGATGGTCTAGTGTTCTGTTTTTCCCCTTCCTAAAGGCCACTTTGTTCTGCAGAAGATTATTTCTCTTTCCTGTGTGGCTATAAAAACAACTGCATGCATTATATGTTCATTGATGTGAAGTGACTCGGGGTTTTTTATTTTGATTTGGGGGCCACATATTGACACTGACTGTTAACACTTCCCTGCTTTGCAGCTTCCCCTCGCTAACCTTACTCCTTCATACAAAGGTCTGCCTTATGGTTTTCACTTTTATAAGCAATAAATGCTTTATTTTTCCTATTAGACCCTTAATTCTGATCTTATTGCACTGTGTGGCATTTGTTTTACGAAGTTAGTGGGTTAACTCCAAAGTCCTGCTGAAATACAAGTTTAGGAAATAGATTTTTACTTCCTTCTTCACTCCCTTTTGTTTCTACAGACCTTAATTAACAGCCTGGGTAGTATTCCTTGCCTTAAATTTCTGGTAGTGTGTGTAGGAGTAAGCTGTTAAATGAATACCGTGTATCCTTTAAATGGAGTGAATTTTGCTTAGCTTGTGAGGTCGATTTGTAATTCTGAGGTCTGTCTAAAGGAAAAACTCCTACGAGGTCTGTATACGCAGAATGGCTGAAAACTTTGGTTTCTCGCTAGCTAAACAATGGTGTAAAAGTGGTGTTAACATGCACCATATGTTATTTTAGCAGGGATAAATGAGTTTGAGAGAATGTAATTTTTTGACCACTGGCCTTTTCAGTTTCACAGTTTATGTCAACAGCAGACTTAAGAATAAACACCACCCCCCCCCTTTTAGCTGAACGTGGCCATTAGTCAGCATATCTAGGAGAAAGGTCTGCTTATGATAGTGTAAAATACATTATAATTTCTATACATATTAGCTATTTATCATAACTTCAGCTATCTCCATTTTAAAGTTAAGCTTCTTCTGATGTTGGCTGTTAACCACCAAAATGATACTTTGCTAGTGATTACTTTTTTAATTAAGCCCATGTATTAGCTATAAAGCCACTTGAGTGCATTGTAAATAAAACTCGGTAATAATGAAGTGGTTTAATTACACTCCCTAAAGTATGCATAGTTCTCAGTAAATTTTTTTATTTAAATTCTTAACATGTTCCTTTTTTTTCTGAAAAGCAGTTTGAATCGCTGTAAAGATGGAGATCCAGCCTTTAAAGTCATTTGAGCAAATTCCATGGCTGTTCTCTAGTTAGTGAGTTTTCACAGCATTTGCAGCAAGCTAATTGCTTCTACTAATAAATAATCTAAAATCAATGCTGACAGCAGTTAATTGGCACAGAGACTTTATTCTGTAAAGCACTTGGCTAACGACCTTCCTTAAATTAATAGCATTAAGTGCTATGAGGAAATAAATCTAAGGAATTGCCTGTCATTCGCTTGTCATGTCTAATAACTTCCAATAATGATGGCTGATAGATTTTTGCACATTCCATTATTGAAGTTGGTGCATGTAATTATTCTCCTCATTATATGTAAACAATTAGCAATATTTGGTGTTACCTTGCAATAAAGCTGTTAAATACAAGTAGCCCATTAGAGTTTAGAAACTATTTTTGAAGGCAAAATTTCATTTCCATTGAATACAGCAAATCCGCAGGTATCTGAACATGCTACTGGTTCATTGGACTGAGCTTCACCTTTCCGTAACATTAATAAGTTGTTTGTAAATGGGAGGATGTGTGGGGGGGAATACTTCAAAGAATTCTGTATTGATGTGTGGAACCTCTTGTTTCCAGCTTGAGGAGGTAATGGAGAAGGAAACGTACAAGACTGCTAAATTAATCCTTGACAGGTTTGATCCAGAATCAAGTGCAAAGGTAAGAATCTTGGTATCGATAATGATTTAATATGAAAGGTACTATGGAGCCGAACATTCAGATAATGTTGTTTGTAATTAATTGGCAGGAGGCTGAACTGCCATCTGCTGGAACATCTGCAACCCCAAGACCTGGACAAGGTAATAGCCCTGTAAAACGGCTGCTCTTTAGTATAGATACTTGTCTTTCATAGCAATTTCCACTCTAGAAGTCTCTCTATGATAAAATTTGTAGATCAATTGACCTTTATTTAGGGTTAATAGACTGTTTGTTAGACTATGCCCATTACCGTTCTGTATTTTTCAGACTAGGGGTCTGTTACTAGAGGCTGATGCTCTTCTAGACAGCAGGATGTTTAATGCTGCTTGTTGCTAAAGCAGAGAGAAAATTAACTTCTTGTCGCATACTTGCAACTTTTCTAGAATACTAAGGTGCTTTCAAATCTTAGTTAATGTTCACTGACTTAGCTTTTCAATTCTGTTTCTATTTCTGGCTCGTTAGACCTTTCCTAATGCAGTGCTTAAACTACTTTTATATGGTGGATGGCGAGATTCCACAAAGCTAATGCAGAAATCAAGTCATTTTCTAGATGCAAAGAATGGACAGTTCTTCGCTAATTTGTGATGTTCCATTTTAATATGCTATTGAATAAAATAATAACAGAAATGGGAAAAAACTTGCTTGCGTTTCGAGGAAGCCTTGTTTCTAGACTCTAGACTTCTAGACGCAGCTTTCAAGACTTGAAAGTATCTCTCCCCCACACTCTGCCAGTAGAATGTTTGCATTAACAATGTGGACTACAAATTAAAAAAAAATATTTATGCAAACAAGCTACTGTTAAGTTTTTCTTAAGGTTGAGTATAATATGCTGTAGTTAAATTGAAAATGCTAGTATTAACACAGTATAAAGGTCACCTTGTATTATAATACTGGAAATACCTAGAGAGATCTGTTTCAGTGTGAGTACTAATTTGCCATTATAACCAATTTAGATATGTAGGGGCTGATGCTGAAATTGAACTGCAGAATCTGATGTGCATAACTCCATAAAATAAACAGATTGCTTTAGAGCATGTATTAAAATTACCAACTTTGTGTCTAGTTCTTGTGAGTAACCAAACTTTTATTTGTCTCATTTTTCACTCTTGGAGTGCTGGTTTTGATGGGTGCGGCAGAGCACCTGGATTTACTAACAAAGGTGTTTATAAGCTGTACGGTCAAATCCACTGTTTTGTTCTTCTTGCTTAGCTTCAAATTGTCATGAAAACGTTTTTAGCTCATCCTTACTTGTTGACATTGACAGTGAATAGCTGCAGTGCAGTACGTTAGCAGTAAAGCTTTTATCTCTTCTGGTGTCCTAGGCACAACAGCTTTTCTCAAGTTTGCTCCTCACCTGTCTCTCCAATCATTCCATTTCTGCGGCATTCATACTTTTTTAAGGCTGAAGGGCCATTCTGACACCCTGTTTCTGTTCTCCCTGTCTTAATACAGCTCACGGGTGGTTGCCAAGAATTTTCTGTCATACTTGTAATGTTTAGGTAGTCTTTTTTTTTTTTAAACTCTTTATACTCATCCTTCTTCTTGAGCGATGTTAGAAATCACTCCAGAAGTAGGGCGACAGATCTGTTTATAGAATGCAGGTAATGCTGACCAGGGGATGAAACTGCCTGCAAATGTGTGTTTCTATGCAGAGATCTAGAGATAACTAGCTATAAATTAAATAGACAATGAGAAGTCTTTAGTCACCCTGGCTTTATTAAGGGATATCACCAGCATTTTGAAACGCCTGAGGAGTTATACAGTTGTTCTCTTCCCCTCTGCCTATGCTGTGTAAATAGCAATGAGTGGATGCGAGTTGCTCAGTCTCTATTATTTAACTGGTCTTGTGTATGTTTGGGTTTACAAAGCACAGTGCATTCTGAGTTAATCAAAAGCAGGTTAGTTGGATCCACCATATGGCGTGTTGTCTTGATTTGGACTCTACTGTTAATAGAAGGGCTATGAGGGAGAGGTTTTGATGGAGTTGCAGGTATTTCTGAGCCAGCCACTATAGGCTGTGGTCTCCATTAATAAGCGTGGTATAATAGGAGTAGACTTGTAGAGTGAAACAGTTGTTACTGAGGAGTTTTCCAACACTTTATATGTTTAGGGGTTTTTATTTAGGGCTGGTTGTAAAGTGATCTCATGGACCTGGTGGACGGTGTCTTTCAGTTTAGTTTCATTTGAGACGTATCTAAGTGCTGCTCTCTGAGACTGTGTTGTGGTGTGAGACCTCTAAGTGGGGACACAATTGAGAAAATGTAAAGTACACTTCTGATTCAAGCATCAGTCAATTTATTTGGGTGCATCCACATTAAAGTAAGCAATTTATTTTATCCTGAATAAAAGTGCAGTTTAGCCTTGGAAAGGATTTTGGAAAATTAAATTTTGTAAGTTATCATGGTTTCCGGTTGGATTCGATGATCTTAAGGGTCTTTTCCAACCTAAATGATTCTATGATTCTATATAATTTTGTTCATATAGAGCACAACTTCCTTTTTTCCCTCTTTTTTCCAACCTGTCCTCTAACACATTGAATTTAGAATTGGTGCTGGTTTTTGTCCATGTAAAGGTGGATATTCAGACTGTATTTTGTAGATGCATTATAGTTCAGGAGGGACATGCTGTGTTTAGCTTCTGAAATTGTGGAGACTTATTTTCTAAAGAATCTGTTCTTGGTATGTGCAGTAATTATTTCAATTTCTAGCTTCAAAAAATCCTAATAGCTTATTGGTGTTCACGCTAAATAATATCTGCCCAAACCAAATATTAGCTTCAGTTCTGTGCAGCATATAACTTACTGTGACTAGATGACACCTTAATGTGGTCGTGGTATAATTTGGTGTATGGAATATGTGGTAGAATTATAGGGACTGGGAATAGTAAGATATCTCTTAATAAGTTAATGTTAAAGCTTCCTTCATCTTCTCTTTGCTCACTTTGGACACAAACTAGCCAGGCAGCAGAACTCATTATCTTGAGCTCTGTAGTTGAGTCTTTTTGAAAAGAGGGGAAATAATGACCAATGTGTGATTGTATTGGACAA
Source organism: Rissa tridactyla (assembly GCF_028500815.1). Classification (NCBI taxonomy): domain Eukaryota; kingdom Metazoa; phylum Chordata; class Aves; order Charadriiformes; family Laridae; genus Rissa; species Rissa tridactyla. The sequence goes on along the minus strand of NC_071472.1, from coordinate 26,888,087 downwards.
CGTTGTGTGAGAGGCAGCTGATGAAAGGTTAGTTAGTTGCTATGTTTTTGACTTACCAGTTGAAATGGAAACTTGTGCATCATCCTAATTAGTACAAAGATTTAATCAATATTACATAACAGTTGGTTCTCAGAAAAACAACTGGTAGTGCCCCAGTTTTCATATGTATTTAGCTCTTTTTGCAGTTTTTGTGGTTTTGACACGCAGTTCTTAAATAATTTTAGTTTTAACAGATGATTCAGATGAATTTGGGTTTGGCCTAAGAAAGCACCTGGAAATCCAGAAGGAAAGTAATTTGGGAACTTAAGTGCAATCTATTCAGAATTGTTTTGAGGGGTAGAGTTAATGAGAATATAGTTATTCAGTGCTTCGGCTGTATGAAAAAAAAAAATAGGGTAAGTATATATTGGCAGTGGAATAAATATTTATCAACAATATCCTGTGTCGATACCTGCTCCCTTCATTGTGCTAATACAACTGTTATCGGGGCTGTATTTTGAAGGAGATCACTCCATGACCTGAATCCAAAATAATGCAGTAACAGACAGTTGCAAGCTGTGGGATGGGTACAGGCATGAGGAGGAAGAAAAAAAATTCTTGGTTGGTCTCTGCCACTAAAACCAAAAAGTTATGCCAACTATATATTGACGTGCATTGCACACTACCTCTTTAAAAATGATGTATTCTTCTCACCAAAATCAAGGAGTTTTAAAGTGAGGGAGAAATAAAATATTTATGCTTGTAAACATGAAAGATACAGCCGTTTCACTACTGGCAATAACTTAATATTCTTCAAGAGATCATACTGAATCATGAGATGTGAGTAGTAGCCCTGTTAAGTAATGTGTCTGCTTATGTATCTGTATTGTTCAGTGCCAGTAACTGCACGATTTGGACTCCAGTGTGCTTGAAGAATAAAAGTTTTATTTTTAAGTTATTTATTGGTCTTCATATGGTTGGTTTGCAGATGCACAAAAATCATTGGTGAGAGAAAAAACATTGGAAATTTGCAAAACTTCATTAAAACTACATTAGTGGTACCTGTATATTTTGTTAGCGTTGGGACCTGATGGACATGTTACTCAGCAAACTTGCAGAACCTGAGTATGGAAACTTGCAACTTTGCAAGAGGCTCATTATTAACACATTGCATCTCAACATAAGGCGATTTGAGAAGTAAATAGATCATATCCAGTTACTGCAGAATAATATTAAGGCTGTTATTGTGGAAGTGACAGGAGGTTTAAAAGGAGTTAGAGGAGTTGATGGGCAACAGGGTCCATATGTGGTACTAAAATCATTACAGGGCTGTACTCTTTAATGTCCCTGACAATGAGTTTATGGGGGTGGTATCAGAAATGTAGGCAACAGAAAGCATTCAGGTTTGCGTGGTGTCATTGAGTAACAACTACAACCACTCTTACGATGAAATATGGGGATGGATGGACTATTGGTCTTGCTAAGAAGAGTGTTTCTCATTTTCTGATATGTAAGTTCTTCTGGTAACTTCTTTTATTTGGGGAGCAGCGGAGTGTTGGCAAGTTCTCTTAAGCATGAAATAAGAATAGAGTGAAAGCCAAATGAACTTCTAAGGTGGGGGGGAACCCCAAAAAGTCTTCTGAATAACCTGATACCATTTTGTGGAAACTAGCAATGAGTCTTGCATCCTTACCTCTGTAATGAGACTAAAAATACTGAAGTGCACGTCTAATACTGACTGTAAAGTACTAGAGTTCAGCATCATTGTACGAGCAAAAATATGGGGAGAGAGTCATTAAAGTAGCAATAACTTTTTTAACAACTGAAAGCCTTTTTAAAGGAGGCTTTCCAAAAATGACCCTTCAAAAAGAACAGGCAAAAGGGGCAAAGCTCTTGCAGGTGGCATGGAAATTGCTTAGAAATAGTGTATTATGGGCTCACAATAAACATGGATATATCTGTGACCTATCAAAACAGACTCGGAGCTGTTAGGCAACCAAAATTGACATGCTTAAACCACGGGATTTAGGAAGTCAGCTTTCAAAATGTAGAAGTAACATCTGTATGTAGAAATTAGTCATGATAGTTGACATTTTTATATGTAAAAACATAACAAAGCAGGCTTTTTAATGAAAAAGAATGAAGAAAATCTTAGCAGTGGATTAAAATGCCTTTTTATAGACACTTAAAATGATGGTGGAACAAGTGGAGTTAGGCTTCATATTTATCACTCTTTTAAAAAAATCTGTGGGGCTAAGAAGATTGGGAAACCGTGTACCTTTAGCTTGTTTTTATTTTTGAACTTGTACATGAGTAGAATATAACACAAACTTGAACTTATAGATAAATAAATCATAGGGCAGAATCAATATATTGTTTGTAGATGTGTCATGTCTGTTGGTCAGGTGACACAGAGGGCATGGTGCAATTATTCTAGTGTATTTAGACTTCAAAGGTTACTACTAACGTCCCTCACGAAAACCCCTCAAAGAAATGTTAGTGGTGAGGTTCATCGTAAGTGAATTCTTCATCAAAATAAAACTTTCAACATAGGAGCAGTTTTCAAAATAGAAACAAGTCACCAGGGAAACCTTAAAGGAATTTCTGCAACTACCTCACCAATTTATCCTGGTTTCCAGGTTCTGAACAGTTTAAATAGTGAGGGGACAAACTTTACTTGCTAAAACCAAGTTAAAATACAGAATCTTCAAACTCGTTGGGTGATCTGAGTTGGAGGATAACGTTGTGTGAAGTGATGCAGTCATGCATAGGAAGGTGTGGCAGGGGAAAACTAGTAATTTGTTCTTCTCGGTAGGAAACTGAACAAGGTGGATTTTTAATAAGACTTTGTGCAGTTGTGGTCTTCTGATGGCACCAAGGAGTCTTTTATTCTTTCTTATGGTGTATATTAATCCTATTTATGTATACAGATAAGTGGCCAAGGACGTAGCCTATGTGTGTTGCAATTTCATGGCACTAGCCGTTGGCGGTTTTCCAACAGAACTTTCGTGTTTGACCTGGTACTCCAGTGATAGCAGCTCTTTCTTAGCTAGTGCAAGCTGGTGTCGCACACGCCCCACCTCCTCCAGCCCATACGGAAGCTTAGCGTGGTAGTGCTGTACTTTTGAGGACAGGGATCATTCATTCCTTCAGACTTCAGCACGCCTGTCTCCCCGTGGCTGGTCGCCAGTGGACCTGTGAACTGCCTGCTAAGGATTTAATAGCTTCCAGCCTGACACACAAAGTCAGCAGATAAAATCTCTCTAATCTTGAAACTCGAGGAGATGAATTTAAAGTCCAATTCTAATGTTAAATTCCAGTTGTTGTGAAGGAGGACAAGCAAGCTTGTTCAAACAAACGTGGGTGCCAGATACTAATTATGTAGGGTACTATAGCCTTATATGTCAGCATTCTTGGGGTGTACCTTTTAGAGACTAAGCTGTCACTTGTTAATCATGTTAATGAATCTAGCTCTTCATATCTCCAGCATTCTGCCTTAGAGAACAGAATTGTGAGATAGATATCTGCTAATTTTCTTCTAGAAGAATTTTGCCCTAAGTATTTAACAGTTAATAATTATTGCTATTAAAATATAGTATTCTGTGTGGGGTTTATTTCTTTGGCATGCTCAGCCAGGCAGCTGGTGACCTTTAGTTACAGACCTCTCTGGTTTTGTTAAGACTCTGTAATTTGTTGATTGGAATGGCGATATTAATGTACTCTTACTAATAGCTTTCTTATATGCATACTGAATTTAACATCTAGCATTATGTTCTTGTCAGAAATTCGTCAGAGGACCACAGCTCAAAGAAATGCTGCTACACCCACACCTGTGGCTCCTAAACAAGGCTCTCCAAAATCACTGGTTCCAGCATCTCCTAGTCTGCAGAGAGACGCATCGGCTCTCAGCGGACCCCCAGAAAGAACCATGGTGCCATCCTTGCAGTCACCAAGACGCTCTGGATCCCCTGCTACTTCAGTGCCTGGAATGGGTAAACAGAGCACTTAATGTTATTTACAGTTTATATTGTTTTCTCTGGTTACCAATAAAATAGGCCATTTTCAGACAGTATGGAAATGGCATTTCATTTGGAAATAGCAGAGCAGTTATCTGATTAAGCAGGAGTTCCATATTCAATTAGCCATAACTCTTTACAGCTGGCACCTTTTGATGCTGAAACCTATTGCCTGAGCTCATTTAACTGTTATGGCTTCTTTGTTTAAATGGCAATAAAACTTTGCAGTATTCTGTAGTCAACAATATAGCATACCTTTTTATGTTCTTAGTTTAGAAGAGCTCTACACTTATATAAATCAGGTACAGAGGAGAACACTTTCAGAATACATTCATGTTTCTCACTAAACCCTGCACATATTTTTTAACATGCATCTTGACATTTATTTAAATTTTTACTCTAGGAGGTATAGTCATGCAATCTATACTCATAGATTACAGTGTATAAATATCAAATACACCAGAAGAGTAGTCTTACGTGGTAGCTGAATTCTTCTAAAATTGCATTGTTATTTTGGTGCAAGAGTCACAAATTTAGAAACAGATTGAAATCTGGTAGAAATGAGTGCTCCTTAAAACTTGGTTTCATATTCTGAAAATGCCTTTTCCTTGATTTCTGCCTTGGTGTTCAGGTGGGTTGGACTTTATTAAATAGAACATGAACTAAATTCTATAGGAGGGATAGCAAAACTTGAGAGTTTTGGCGGGAGGCGTTGTTCTCACTTTCCTCATGGAGGGTAAAGCTGTGTATGCATTAGAGGCAGGCCTTTCACTTGTTGCAGGATGTCTGGCAAATTGGATCACAAGGCGAGAAAGGAGACATAATGCTGCCTTGAAAATAGAAGGGATGCAACTTGCCAAGAATCTTCTGAGCACCACTGTAGTGGGGAGTAGTTCTTTGCTCTTTATACTGTGATCAAGAAGATTTTTCTCTGCCTTGTGTTCCTGATTTTTAACTTTAAGTTACTTAACTCTTACAAACTGTATGTCCTTGCTTACTCACTTGCATGATACTATCTAAAAGTAGGACTATACATATACATTGATACCCTGTCTCTTAATGGAAGATCTTGGACAGCTGAATGTTAAAATACCTGTTTGTATTTGTTTAGTGGAGTGGTATAAACTTCTCATGAAAAGTTGTGATCTCTCACTTCTCTGCAGAGTTCACTAAGCCTTATTTTTTGTTATTAATGGTTTACCTGTATTATGAAACCGCCAAATTTGTTTTTATCTTTGAAGTGAACTGTAAAGGCAAGTTATTAGTAAGTCTTGATTATCTTGAAGTACCAGAGGTCAGCTCCTTGCACCAGGAAATGGGTTATTCGGTTACAAACCGAAATGTTTATGGAAACCTGCTTACTGAAAATTCCTTAATGAATTTAAAATCGCATGCTCCTTCTTGTTTAAGAAGCTGGCTGTATGATAAAATATCAGCTATAGAATAGTTTTATTCTTAGGGGAAGATTCAGGCACGCTGAATAAGCTGGATGAAATTCAGCCTTTACTGCAGAAATGGTTTAAAGGAAGAAAGAAAAAAATCAATGGACTTGTTTGAAAGGACAGTTGCCAAGCCTGTTAATTAAAATATTTAATGTAATTTTTTGTGATAATGTTTTATAGGCACATAGATTATTTTATTTTCACTAATAACTGGTATTTTGACCAAACATGTTGTTTTCTTGTAGGTAGGAATGGAAGCCATTGCAGTTGTCAGTTAATGTGGAAGTCCTGTATTCCCTTGAGTTTCCCAAATCTTCCAGGCATATAAAATCTCAGTGATGTAGCTGTAGTGAAAAGTATGTAAATTCAGTATCTATAAGAGTAATATCATTGCATGTAAGTTTATGCCTGGCTTGCAACAAATATGAATAGCTTTAATTATCTCTACTTTAGAGAAGATTAATAATTCATTTTCGTTATATTTTGTAGAGGAGAATCAATTTAACGTGTATTACCACAGAGCTCCCATATGTTTGAAAATTAATAACCAGCAGGTAGTTGAGAGTTTGCCAAGCTTTGCAGAAATGACCAGTCTTTCTACAATGATTGCTTTTGATGTTTATATTAATTACTGGCGTCCATAACAGCATGAGAACTAAGATGGTTAGGTTGAGTTATTAGTAAGCAAGTAATTGAAGTCGTTCTTGGAGCATGTTGTGATGTTTCATTCTAGGTAACTCTATTTAATTTTCACCTTGTTCATTAGCTTCTAGAAACTTTTCATATATTGGTGACTTGCAGGTCATATGAAAATTCAGTCTTTTGAATATAGGGCTAAATGCACGTTTGAGTGTTAGCCAGGTATTCCCAAAACTATATTCTAGAGTTTTCATTTTATTGCAGATTATATCAGTGCTCCAGATCTTTGCTTCATACCTGTGTTAGACGCTGTCAGTTCACTTTTTTAATGGAAGTATGGGGTCTTTCAGGCTTTTGTGAAGCTTTAGAAAATGCATTTTGCTGAAATTCTTCTCTAGACAGCTTTTTCAGAATCTATAAAATGAAGCATTAGGTCCAGTTTATGTTGCACTGAATTTCTTCTGCCTTGCTGGCGTAAGAATTTTGTTAGTTTGGGTTCCTGCTTGTTGACAGAATACAGGAATAACTTGGGAATGCATTCACTGTTTGGTATCTCCTAAATTCAGTTCTCTTGTTTGTGAAAATTAGGGTTATTTTAAAGACACTTGTGTTGAGCATGAAACTTCTTTGTGCTTCTTGAAGGGTTGTAAATTGCAGTATTTTCTGATCAAACTTTATTGTGCTTGTAAAGATTAGGAGAATCCATTTAGGTCAATTATCCAGTATGGATGAGAGGTGTTTTGAAAGGCATGTGCTGTTAGAAACATTGCAGCCTTAATGGCAAGATTAGTTTAATTCTGTTCAGCACTTCGAGTGGGCACAGCTGAAAATCTTTTATCCCTCCAAAGTTTGCCAAAGAGGATGGGGGCTAGCTGTACATGGCATTCATCTTGAGGCTTACTGTGATGGAGCACATTCTGCCATAAGTTACTCTTTTTCCTTTGTTGCTCCAGTCTGTGAAGGTTAAAAGGTAGAAGGCTTGAGATGTTAATTGCTGGCTGTTTACATTTAATGCTGTATTTAAACTTAAAGCCCATCTTGGATCAGCTTATCAAATAGTTAGACTTGCTGTGTTTTTGCCTGTGTGTTCCCTGCTTAAGAGGTTAATGTTACTTCTGCTCATAAGTTTATGAAATAGTATCAGTTGTGTTGGAAGCTATGACTTTGTGCATGTCCTGGTGCTGTTCCCAGCTAAGGTGCTACAAGAAAGGTAAATCTGTCTTCTGAGAAGCTTGAAATCCAATGTTCCCCACCCCCCCACCCCCCCCGGTATCTTTCAATTAAATGTCCTTCTGAATTAGTTCAACTTGCTAACAAATGTCCTTCTGGATTAGTTCAGCTTGCTAACAGTCTCTGCTCTCTTCATCATCCTTTATTTGGAGTTTTTCTAAAATCTTTTTTATGTCTTCAGGCAATGAGTTTAGTTTGCTTTACCCTTTTGCCTCTTCAGACAGTGGGTTTAGTTTGTTTTGCCCTTTAGCTTCCTCTTTTTTTATTGGGCATTATGGAGGATTCTGTGAAACGTATTTTCCCAAGAAAAGTACTGGGCGCATACAGGGAGTTGAAAAGAGAATTGAAGGCTGAATCTGTGGTCACTAAAATCCTTTGTTTTAAGCTATACCCTTTGTATATCTGTTTTTACTGCTATAGCAAGAACAGCTACAAGCCAGAACTTCTTCCTAAGGAAACACTGGTCACTTTTTGTGCCTTGAGAATTTTACTCCTAAGAACTAAATGTACTTAGTTTTAACGTGGCTTCAGACTACCATATGCTCATCTCAGTACAAAACCGGCTAATACTAGTTGAATTTTTTTCTGTCTAACTTTAACGATCTTGAGCTTGAATAAGACTTTTGCATTATTACAAGTAATTTTGTCATTAGGTTAAACTGAGTCTTATCTGTCAGGTTTCATAACTTTGTCTTGAGGTGGCTTGAAACTGGACCTCTTTGTCCCAGTTTCAGAGTTTTGAAAGGGACTGGTTCGTTGTCCTACTCAAATGTCCTTTTTCGTGGCCTTTGAACGTAATCCATAAAGGTCTTATGGAAATACATTTTAAGTCTTTCCCCCCCAGGTGCTCAATTAATTATCTTGCATTCAAGCCTATCTATCTAGTATCTGTTTGAAAGTACTGTAACTTAATACCTCCTGTCCTTGTGTAAAATGTCTCTTGGCCAGGAGAATGGCCTTGGGAAGAAATTTCAGATACTTCGTTATTTGAATGGCCACATCTGAATGATTCAGACTTAGTTTCTTACCAAATAGTGTTTTGCTCATTAAGCCTCGCATCTTCCGTTTTAAGGCTGGAAAGGAAGGTAGAAATAAGAACTCAGAGTTGCATAAAAGGAAATTGGCAGCTTGCAGTGGTCTTGTACGATAGACCAGAAGTTTTAAACTTTGTGGAAAGACAAGTCTGTGCCACTGGTCTACTTTAACTGCCATATGTGAACAGAGGTGAAAGAGGTGGTACCAACTATTGCTGTAACCTGTTCTTAATGGTTGTAGTTTGTTAAACACATGGGATATGAAAAATAAGATCTTAATAGTGGCCTTCTGGCTTCTTTGTCTAAGCAAAAAAAACCTGAAAGTGTCCAACTTTCCATTGAACGTGGGATTACCCAAGTGCCAAATGGCTAGGCAGGTTTAATGTGTAGACTGAGTGCGCACAATGAGGGCATGCTCATGCGGTGTAGTAATTACACAGAAACCAGTGGGTACTACTTTGGTAACATCTTTAGTTCTACTGTTGTAATTGATTTTACAAGATTTATTGGTGTAAACTCGAAATGTTGAATATGCAGAGTTGCGAGAATATGAAGAAAACTCAAACAAGGAGGTTTTCTTTGCTTAAAAATACTCTATTTGTGAGTAATCATTAAATACTACTGATGCTTTAAGTTCTTTAGAAGTTATAAATTTAATTACATGTCAAAGGTGTAAAAGAGTGATTTAATAAGACTATAAGCTAAAGGAGCAGAAGAGGAACTTTCAACTATTGTGGGTTTAAGTGTCTTGCAGCGTTCCTAGAGGACTAAGAAATGTGGCCATGTATATTAAGTGGTGCAATTATTTTATTACAGTAGCATACACAGTGAAATATCATGTTATATATAATAATATAGTTGAAAATAATTTTGACATCGTTTGTGTCTTCCTAGGTCTTCATCCTCCAGGCCCTCCTTTAGCAAGACCTATTCTTCCTCGAGAAAGAGGAGTTGTGGATAGAGTTATTGAATATTTGGTTGGCGATGGTCCTCAGAACAGGTAAAATAATGCTAAAGGAAATACCTAAACACTTAAGAGATAGGAAGCCAGATGCGTCCAGGTTAAAAGAATTGCAAATTCATTTGTTGGAAATTTTCATAATGAAATGGCCTTTTCTCAGGTGCTTTTTCAGGTGCTTCACCTGAAAACTCTGTAGGAAAAATTAACCTCCACTTTGGGTGGTATTAGCCATGTGATACAAAGAGAAAAATCTGTGCTCAAGTGGGTGAATGAATTATATTTTGAACTAAAAAAAAAATAATTTGATTATCTTAGCATTTCGGTTTTATTACTATTATAATGCTTTCAGATTGCCTTCAGAACTGTTGGAATGTATCAGAACTTCCATGTTAACTGTGGTCGCTTTTCATGTTGACTGTATTCTAATGAAATACAACCTTAATTTGTGTGTTATTTTCTGACAATGATGATATTAATATGTTGAACCATGAAGATTAAATTGTAGCTAAGAATATGTCACTGTGTTTAAACAAACTTTAAAAACTATTATTTAATAGGCAGATTTAGATTGCATTAAAGGATAATTTCACTGTGGAAATTACCTTTTAAGAGTAAATAGCCAAGCTATTAGTTAATATCTAAGGCAAGATGCATCTCACTTCAGTGTGTTATTACTTAATGGTATGTAATTATATTATTCATGTTTCTAGGTACGCCCTTATTTGTCAGCAATGTTTTTCTCACAATGGTATGGCTTTGAAGGAGGAGTTTGAATACATAGGTAAGAGCTAATCTGTGGTAGAATCTGTAGTAGTTGTCTTATGTTCCATAACTAACATGAGTCATACTTCATTTTGGTTACAGTTAAGTATTTAACTGTCACTGTGAAATGCCGCTTCATACAGGAACAGTTTTATGGTAACTTACTACTCTGTATCTTAAGATTCACTTCGAGACTTAGAGAAGTACTTTATTGCAACCTTCAGGCCAAGGATTTTATGTGTAGAAAACTATGCAGTAGAAATAAGCCTCCTCCAGTATATCCCTGAGAATTGCTACTGGCTATGAATGGTTCTCAGAAGGGTTTTATATTGGGAAACTATCTGACATTGAAGTGTGCCTCTTTTACCAGAACTTAAACAAAATTTTGCTTTGGCAAGAAGATCTTGGGGAGGTATCGGAAAAGGAGTGGGAACAAGCCCTAGGGGGCTATATGTGAGTTTATGGCTGACAATAACTTCAGACAGACGCAGCTCTTATTGAACACAGATGTTTTATTTTGCCTCCTTTCTACCGCAAGTGTAAGCCTGATGCTTAAGAAATGAAGGAATCTTAGATAAATATATTTCACTTTGTTTTGCTTAATTTTATGAGTAAATATACAACATTGTAAGAATAAGCTGAACATTTCCTATGGAACCAAAGATATGTAGTCTATATGTCATCCTAGCTTAAGTGAGTTCACAATTCAACTGTGCAAGAAATTGCCACTTCCCCCTTGTCTGGGGGGCGGGGGGGGGGGGGGGGGGCGCAGAAATATGCTTTTAACTATTAAGTGGTATCCAGTACTTCTCCACAACAAAACTGCCTTTTCTTAATTAAGCAGCACTGGAGCAGAATGCTCCTCAAAAAGCAGCATGAGACATACCTTGCAGAATCCATAGCATCCCCTTATTCAAACGATGTGGAAAGTGGCATCTTAAGGAGGGGGAAAAAACCCAACCATCTGCCAACTTAATCTTTTATAGGAAAGGATAGAATAATACTATGTGGCAACATCTTGTGGTACTGAATTGCATTATTTTGTTCATTGTGGTCAAATCTTTCACAGTGGTGGGCAGTAGTTGTAAGTGCAACAGAGATGAAAGGAAACAGGTTTTTAAGCAGCAAATGTAAGCTGAAGCTAAAAATGGAGTTGTAGGAACAGCTTGTGTAAGTTTGATGGAGATACTCTCAGATACTGGTAGTCACTTATCTACTTCTCTGTTTTTAGTGTTTTGGACAGTCAGAATATAGTGTAGGAATAAAGGCCAAATGTGAAATTAATTAGTGAGGCTACTTACTGGGTGTACTTTTGTGTAGCATTTAGGTGTGCCTACTGCTTTTTCCTGAATCCTGCGAGAAAAACTAGACCTCGGGCTCCACGGCTTCCAGACTTCAGCTTTGAAAAAAAGCAATCTACAGAACTACGATCTGAAACTGAGCTTCTAGAACCTAGAGAAAGAAAACCCCAGGAGACTCAACAGACAGAAGGTATGTGCTAATCTTGTGAAGTCTGCTTTTTTTTTCTTAATGTCTAATGAAATCCTCTCCCCTGCCATCTAGATCTCTGTCTACATGAGCTTTTTATAAGAACAAGAACAACTGAAGAACTCAAACACTGGAACAGGCTTCCTAGAGAGGTGGTTGATGCCCTAAGTCTGTTGGTATTTAAGAGGTATTTGGACGATGCTCTTAACACGATTTAACTTTTGGTCAGCCCTGAATTGGTCAGGCAGTTGGACTAGATGGTTGTTATTAGTCCCTTGCAGCTGAACTAGTCTGTTCTAACATTCTGTTGTAACTTCATAGTGGGTGCAGTTTGTGTTTTTTTCAATTCTCCTTGTCCTTGCTTCTAGCTTAGCTTGTTCATACTTGTCTTCTGTCCTGAACCCTAAAATTTCTTCACGTTGAGTGATATGTCTCATGGAAATGGTGGCATAACAAAATGTTATAATGTTAGTGATAAACGGATAGAAACATAGCACTGTAAATTACAGAAATTGTTAAGAAGGGAATATGTGCCGAAGTGGTTAACTTTTCACTGTGTTCAGCAGGTCATTTGATAGAGGTGTGTTGGAATTTCTGCCTTTGTTCCTTTTGCTGTTTTCCTCAGGGCAGGAAAATCTAGTAAAACTGCCTTGTTTAAAATCAGGGAGTTCAAAGACAAATTGTCAATTTTAATTTAACATAGTTCCTTTTGAGACGTTTTATAGTCTGCAGATACAGTAGGCATCTGGTGTACAGCCAACAGGAAGATGCAGTGTTTTAAGAGACTGCAGAAATTACAATTTCAAACCAGAGAATCTCCAGTTAGATGTGCTACTGAGTACTTGATGGGATTTTCCATTAGTTTAAACATGGATCTTGGGGGGTAAGTTATCAAATAGCGTACAGCCCTGAGACTTGGGCTAGAAACACACCAACTGTGGGAAACCGTCAGAGTGTTAACAGAAGGAATGATTATCTTCAACAGGGAGTACAGAATGGCATTGTCCTTTACTTCTGGCATGAAAAGGCTGCATGAGACGGGTAGGAAAGTCATATCTAACTGTAGCCATCTCTGGGTGTGGTCTGGTGCCGGTACGTTATAGGGAAAACTTGGTTGGTTTCTTTTCCTGGGCCATAGTGCACTCTTACTTCATTAAAAGGACTATTACTAGCATGAAAGAAAGACTGAAGTCAGATGCATGAAGCTAAGACGATGTAAAAGTCGTCTTTGCCCTTAAATGATCTAATGATCTTTTCAGCAGAGTGGAGGGTAGGTTAGTAGCTCTTGGCTACTTTTAAAAATAGAAGATTCTTGCAAAACAGACAGTTTGGGGTTTTTTTTACTGGGGTTTTCAAAGCTCAGCTTAGTTTCGTCTGTGTGAATCAAATGGGGAGGCTCTTAAAGATGGATATTCAGCTCTTGGAGGTGTATGCCTTGAGGGCTTCTGAGTATTATCCATAACTGCAGGTTCTTAGAGGTTTTGGGAGAGGGGAGATGCTAATTAAGCTGGTATTATCATTGAAGAAAGTGCTTATCAAACTATGCCTCTAAATGGGTCTGAGCTACTGAGTCAGTGTATAGATGTTATGCAAAATATAAACCCTTAAGAATTAGTGTGATATTTTTGTTAGGCACTTGAGATGTAGGAATGAAAATTCCCCAAAATAACTGTTGCTTTTCTGAAAGCAGAATTTTATCAAGTATTTCAGGATAAAAATAGGATGGTTTTATTGCAGTAAATATGACTTTACCCATTTACCTTTAACACTGAAAATTACTTGTTTTTTGTTGGTGGGGTCTTGTATTAATGTGCTGCCTTATTTAAAAACAATGACAAAGGAAACCACTGTGGAGTTCATTCCCTGATTTTCTTGTCCTGCAAGGAAGTATATGGTGAAATTTTTCAGAAGAGGCACAAGAAATAAGTAACTGGCACACTGACTTTTTTGGTTTATCTGGCTTAAATATCTGATCTTTTCTAAATATCTCGTCTCTGAGATGATGCGAACTATTCTTTTTCGATAATTAGTAAGCAGCCAGAAATAAAGTATGTGTTAATATTTTATGTAACTAATATCTGAGAAATGTCTTGTTGGTGTAGAAGAGGCCAGGGCTACCCTATCATTTTGTCACTGTGTATTAACTGCCTGTGACTTGCCACGAAGTAATCTCTTATGAATGAGAAAAATATCACTTTCAGTAAATCACTTTTTCCATCAGAACTCTAATTTGAAACATAACTGCTTACCAGCAGTTGGGCTTTATTAATAAATGAACTTATTCCTTGGTTATAAGTTTAAGGTACAAAACTATCATTGAGGCGTAGCTCTGGGGAAGGCTTTTGTTCAGTGCGGTGATACAGCCGCCGTCACAGCAAGCATAGAGAATATCTGCACTTACAGCTGTAGACAAACATTAACATCAGGAAACCAACTCCACCACAACGCTGACAGCACAGGGAGATCCAGCTCTTAGCTGTAACTCATTTAAACCGTAGCTGCATAGCTCGAAGAACCTGCAAGCTAATGTGATACAGAAGTGCTATAAATACTTTTTTTACTAGTCAGCTACTTTTACTAATGAGTAGAGCATGAAGCTGAGTCTCTTTCCAGTTGTGTGCTCGTGCAGTGACAAGCATGTTACATGCAACTCCTGTGGATAAGAGATCTGAAGAACGGTTATGGGGAGTGATGTTGGCACTGAACCTTGGATTTTTAATCCTTTGGAAATACGGAGTCATCAGCTGTCACTCTGAGGCACAAACGTCATGCTTCCCTGTTCAGCAGAGTAACTTGGCAAGTTTTAGTACCAGAATGAAGCTATATACTTCAGTTCTGTTCTTGCCTTTTTCTTAAATGGCTCTGTCTTGAATTTTTTTCATCAAAGGCTAGTCTGTTCTCCTATGTACTTCTCTTTAAAAAAAAAAAAAAAAACCCAAACAAACAAAAAACCCCCACAAAACAAAAAAACTGCTGTTGTTTGGATCATACTGAAAAAGCCAACGGGAGCCACTTTTATCCTCTTGATTAATTTGTCTTTACCTGCATTTGGTATTGTTACGCTGTGTTCTTGATTCAGGTTTAGCGTTTAGCAAACTTCTGAAGGTTTAAACAATATTTGACTGCTTCAGTGTTTTGTGGTGAAGAGCTGGTGCTGGTGTTTGGAGGTCTTTGTTCAGATGCCTTTGAACTTCAGATTTCGCCACGGTGGTCAGCACTTTATGGAGACAACTTCCTGTTAAAATTTTTATGACATTTCTTGACCATCCTGATGAAATATTTTATGATAATATTTATAATGCTCTGTCACTTTTAAGGATTCTTGGAATACAGCAACTGCTAGTATGTTTGAAAGGACTTCCATTTTAAAGGTAGATGGAGAAACTGGGTCTGTTGTTCAACAGAAGGATTCATGGTACTGCTGTCTTCCAGAAATAAACCTGCTTCAAGTGCACGCTTATCTATGAGTATTACCAGAAGTAGGGCTTGGCTTTGGGCAAGTGTTATAGATGGAGCAGAAACTTGATCCAGGAATAAAACTGGTTGAGGACAAAGGACTAAAAAATAAGCTTGAGTATTTGTTCTGATCAGAATGGTCTGCGTTTGGATTGTTTTTTTTTTTTTTTAAAAAGACAAACCCTGGACTGGAGGCATGTTCTGTTTCGGAGATTTGGCTTGCCTTTTTACCAAATATGCCCTGCTTTCATAGGGCAGCATGAGCCTGCTGTATTTTTGTGAGCTGTTGTTTCTTTGAGAAGATGTGAGTTTCTGCCTACTGTGCTCTTTCCTTAGTTCAGCTAATATGGCTAGAATTCAATGATTTCTCAAGCAGATGTGGGTCAATTTACCTTGAGTTTAATGACTTGTAAACGAGTTATTTTTGTTTAAAAATGTATTATGTTTCCAGTCTACCACAATTCAGTTTTGCTTGGTAGGATGTCAGGGGTACAGGGGATCAAATGCTGTGGTGTTACCGGGTGGCTTTTTCAAAGGCTTTGCAATGATATCAAAGCCATGAAGGCAGACTACTGTGAAGCACATGTTCCTTAAAGATATTTGAGACACATGGCACTGTGTGAAAGTCTGTCCTAATGGGGAGCTACAGTAGTGAAGAAAACTTCTGCCAAAGCTCGTGAAAGTACAAGTAAATTAGCTATATTTTAGTGCAATTATACCATTTTTTTTGCGAATTGCTGCATAACAGACATAAGTCTTCTATTTAATTTAGTGGTGATGCAGTATTGCGATTTCAATGGTTACGCAGTGAAATATTCTCTGCAACAAGATGGGTAGCTGACCGCTTACAACATGAAGTACATATGCTTTCTAAGTACGGAGCATTAAGCAGGAGTGTTGGGGGGGGCAGGGAAAGGAACTGCTGTAGCCAGGAGCAGGTTTTTAAAAGTTGTATTGATACAGCTCTTAAATTTGCCTTGGGCCAGCATAGGGCTGTTTGCTGTTGAGATCATGTATATGTCGCTACATTCCTCAGTTAAATCATGGATTAAGTATTAATCATCAAGGACACTAATTTTCTTTTGTCATCTTTTTAAGTCTATGGTCAGAGCTTTCTGTTATATACTGCTCTTACAATAATTTAAATCATGCAATACTGAGATCAAATTAACTTCAGGCAAGCTTTCTGTAATTGGTGTATTTAAAATGGAATCACTGTATGTGTTTAATGAAGGTTGGTCATGTTTATGGTTGGAGTAGTAGCATCACTTACTATGATTTCCCTGACTACTTATTTAAAGGACCTCCTCGTTATAAAAGTTCCTTATAACTTTGACAGACTTAATTATTAGAGCAAAACTAGTTTGTTTTAACTGTATATTCTGGAGAGTTTCAAGAGTTTCACCAAGTTTAATCAAGAACAAGGTGAAGGGAAATCATGTAACACGTGACAATTTTTTTTAGAGAAGCAGTGTCTTTATACCTTTTAGTAGAATATAAAAATGAAAGCAGCATTCTTCTACTGTTCCTTTGCATATAGATAGTTAGAATGTGCACTTGATCAGGTTTTCTCCTTTTAGTTAGGAGCTTCTGCTAGTGGCTGATGGTCCTTGGGGCTGTCCTCAAACATGTTTTAGATGTTCAGCATCCTCCTGATCGCACGGAATGAAAAGTTTCTTTACCTCAATTAGACTAAGAACAACTCACTTCTGCAGAGTGCTAAGCATCATTCAGTTCAGAACTACAAGACTGAAACTCTGTAAAATAAATAATAGTTGGGTTATGCCACAAATGAGTTAAGAGGACATGAAGTTGTTTCTTCCTCACGTTCTATACTTTCTTTGACTTGAGTCTGAACGGCAGCGATAAAGAAGGAATGTAACTCAAGTGTGGCGGTGTTGCAGCAGGAAAAGGCACAAACTTATTCATAGAATTTGAAGCTGAAGAGAAAATGCAGAGATGAGACAGAAAGAAAACTGACAGTTGGGAGATGAAGATTGAGCACAGGCTGGGATGGGATCAAGATGGAAATTGAAGAGCAGGAAGGGAGAGTGGGATAGTCTGGAAAGGAACTGGGAACATTAGTTTGCTTGGGCAGAAATAGGAGGGTTTGATCATCTGACAGATGGCTCCAGAGAAATTTTGGAACAAGGAGCCAGGGCAGGTGTTGAACAGCCTGTAATTGAGAAAACAGGGAAGGAAGCTGAATCAGGAGGTAAGTCAGCTGCAAACTTGCTAAGATGGCATATCAGGTCAGAGGAAGAACTGGAGAAGCTGGGCTGCGCTGAGCAGGCTGAAGTGAAGCCTGGATCTAGCTGGGTGGGGCTGTGTGTGGGAAGAGGGGTCTCGAGTTCTTGGTGACAGATGGCAGTCGTACCAGGTCTGCTGGACGAGGGTGTGCAGCAGCCACTCTTGTCAGGAGTGACCCAAGAAGTCAGAACAATGGTTCTGAAACTTTCAGCCCTGTTTGAGTTCTGTGAACATCAGCCTTAAGCAGCCTGGTTGCTCCGACACCCAATGTGTTTTGATAAATATGAAACGACAGACATTTGATAAAGCTAACATTTTTGAGCTGTAACTTTGCATCAGTTTTGCAAACTGTTTGCCTTCACAGTGTGTGTTAATACTGTATAGCGTTGACTAAACTAGTCAATAAACTGCCACCAATACTCTCCTTCTACAGTACTTGTGTCATTTAGTGCAGCACGTGGTGGTCAGTTCTTCAGTGCTTATGCTTACATCAAGATGTGACTCTTATGTCTCACACGCTACTGAAATCCTATTGTGAAGCTGGAATTTACTTCTTTAGAGGTAGTACTTACGATAAATATTTTTGACTGATCTTCAAAATATGCCTATTATCAAAGAAACTCCCATTCCAGACTGAGAGTAAAGATGCTCCTGTGTATCCTTCCTACAGTTTCTGTCGGAAGATTGAGAATATGCAGTAATTTTCATTGGCTGTTTTTGAGATGTTGAGAGCTAGATTAGAATAATATTTTTTTCCCCCTGATTATCTGGCTCCTTATGTTTGAAGTAGTTTTCACCAAATAGAATGTTTGTAAAACTTCCATTAATAAGCACAAAGAAGCTGAATTACCATCATGTCTTATTTGTGACAGTCTCACATTACTGAACAAACTTAGAAAGATTCTGTTGAGAGTGAACATATACAAATAATAACTAATATTTTCATAGTGGGATCTGAACTCTTTTCCATAGTACTTTTTCCTTAAATTTTACAGGTTTTACCCGTGACCCTCTTGTTGAGAACTTCAGGCGGTGAATAGTCAAAACCTATGTGCGATTGCAAAATGTTGGTTCGTTTGCCTTTTAAGAATATGAGCTACCTCTTCATTTCTGGAAATGGTTATTTCATCATTTTTCTTTCCACAGAATCTGAAGAAGACATGACCCATATTGTTGAGACAAATGAGACAGATGATAAAGCACCAAGTCCTGAGCAGCTAAATGATAAGCTAGCTGAAGAAGTTGAAAAAGAAGAAGCAGAAAACATTTCAACGACTGAAGACTCTATTTCGGAGTCTATTCCAGCTGAACCAAGTGAAGAATTTTTAATGAAAGCAGAATAAAGTACTTCAAGTGCCTTCTGTAGCTAGTTTTTTAGCTTTGTTCATGCCTGTTGTTACTATTCAGGTGAGCTTTTTTTTTAATGGTACAACTTAAAAAATCTCGCTTGAGCTCAAACTGCCTCAACTGCCACAGTATGTCAAAGCTATGTGTAAAAGTGGGTCTTGTAAATTAAGCATGTGTCTTTAAATAAGTTAACTCACAGAATGTATAGTTGGTTGAAGTCTAACAGTTGTAGCCATAGTTCGGTTTGCATATTTAAAAACTTAAGTATAGCTTTGCTAAGGGTGACCTATAATTTGACATCTCTTTAGCTGTCACACGTAAGAGCAATTACTGGCAGCGACTGACCTAGTAAGTTTGATCTAGTGACCTAAACATACTTTTTAATGCTTCCCTGTTAAAATTAAGTACATTTTAAATACACAGATGTTTACAAGCTAAAGTGTCATCTGACTTAAGCATATGGAAGTGTCATTACAGTGTTGTTAATGTTATTCATTGTCTAACTTTTTGACAGAATTCAGTTAAATGGCACTCAGATAAATGGCATCTCCTTTGGTATTTGCATTGCAGGTGAACCGGAGGCACGTACATACAAAACTGTTTTGTGTTTACATAAAATATAGAAAGTCTCTGCACTTGATTGTACTTGAATACAAAGCACTATTTATACCTGTACAATAATGACAAGATATAAGTGAATTTTGTGCCTTTGTGTATTTTGTTAAAGGAAAATAAAGACCTCTAGCAGCAATATTTGCTTTGTGATTCCTAAAACTGAAGTGAATTCCTGTTCTGCTGTATGCAGCTATCCTACAGTTACTTTGTGGAAGTTCAGAAGGAATGTGACAGCTTAAAAGGAGCGTGTCTGTATGTAGCTAAGGTGGCTTTGACAGACTAGAAGTAGATCCCTGATCAATAGGGGAAGCGCATGTGCGTTTGCCAAAAGGCTTTTCCTAACTGTGTTTAAAGTCTGTTGATCTTATTTATTGTTAAAATTACAATTAATTTTTGCTGCTGGATTACTGAAATTTTACTTTTTTTATTGTATACCTTTTCAAGCGAAGGACGCTTGTTATACATTTCCTGTTAAATATAACAGTTGGGAACCTGGACTAGAATTTTTCTGGTGCCTGGAAGTGAGGTACCTAAATCAACAAGATTTTTTTAGAAATAAAAGCTGACCACATGTAACTTGGTTGATTTAGTAGTAGTTCTGATAAAAGTTTTATCATGTGTGGTGTTCTCTGTGTACCTCACTGTATGGAGGGAAGGAGAAACTTGAAAAACAATTTTTATCCATTGTTTTGTTCCCAAGGTGAACTGGTTTTATGGTGTAAAGGTAGCAAAAAGCTAAATCTTAGTAGCTCAAAAGCCCTCCAGAAGAAAAGCGTGTTGCTAAACAAGACCTTAGTAGCCATGTCTTTGAGACATAGTCATTACGTGAACAGTGATGATTAATTTTATTTTCCAAATATATGCTTTATTTTCCAGTTCTTTGGGGTTGGTTTAGAAGCTCAACCCTTATATCAGTCAGAATAAGTTTAGTCTGTATTTAGATAAATGAGGAAATGTTTTTCTGGTTCACTAACTAAATTGCAATTCGTATTTTAATTAATAGTCTTAATAGACAAAATATAGGCATGTGATTAAAGGAGTACTTTTAAGTGTTTGGTTTTATTTATATAAACAAAGGTGACTATCTTGTGTGTGACTATCTTAGTTGGGAATACAAAGGAAACAGTCCCTTCTCCAAACGTGTCTTACAGTACGAGGAAAGTAGAGGGTGCAAAGTGATAGGAGGAGAATGCATTGTTTAATATTTTAAGAGAATGTATTTTATATTCCAGAACCTCTTTAAAATAGAAATAGTTTTTCCTGCAAGGTGACAAAACTCATTCATTATTTTGTAAGACATTCAGATGTTAATTTCTGCATTGCATTTTTTACATGGCAAATCTGTCTGCTTAAAGCCTGATTTCTTTGGAGAAAAAAAAAATCACAGACTACGTCAGTAATTCAGCACAGTAGGTTGTTGGATGTACTTACATTATAAGCACTAAAAAAAAGTAAACTTTGATGTTATGATCCCTCATATGGGATATGAAAGCATGAATTGCTGTCACTTCAGAAGTTAAGATTAGTCTAGGCCCATGTATTATTTCCTGCTAAAAATTTGTATCTTAAGTGTCAGGCTTTTTGTAGAGTAATTTGAGGTCCTTCCCATAACAAGCAACCACTGAGCTGAAATGCATATAGCATTTACTGAACTGACTGAGAAAATAATTGGTTGATATTGGAGCTATACATCAAAGTTTTTTTTTTTTTTTCATTAGCCTGGGAGATGTCTGTTTTCAGATGTCCTGCTGAATGTTTCAGATGCTTCTTAGGTTTTTGGGAATCTCTTTTGTGTTTTTTTTTCTGTGTTTTTGGGTTGGGGTTTTTTTTTCGTTTTTTTTGAAAAATGAGGCTCAGTATCTGGTATGGTGTGGGGGGGAAAGAACGTGTTGTTTCTCCCAACATTCTTAAATGTGACATTAGCAACTTGCCACAGGAGTGATTGATACTTTCTGTTTAATATGTCACTGAAGGATCAAGTAGAGACTGTCAACCTGATGTGGAAATAAATACTTGTTAAAATGCAAAAACCTGGCTTTATGAGACCGAAGACTATCTAGAATTTTTGAGGAGGGGAAGAATAAGTGAGTTTTAAGCGCGTAACGGAGTTAAGTGAGTTTTAAGTGCGTAACAGAGTTTTCATGAAAGACTTTTGTATTAAAAGTGTGTCTAAGCAGTTGTTCCCACTATTTATTTCAGAAGGCTCGAAAAAGATGTTAAGGATGTCCTGGTAGTTTGGTCTAGGAAAGATCTACTTTTACCTTTCTCATTTATCAGGGTTTAAAAGCAGCTATAGTGAGTGAGGGTAGAGGGTTAATTAATCTGTAAGTGAATTCAGGCTCAGGGAGATCCATATGACTGTGAGCTTTCCTCAATTTACAGTAAGCATTCATGTGTTACTCCTGCCAAGTTGTGTGCCCCAGTCCTGATACGTATGTGAGAAGAGGATTCAGTTTCTGCAGCAGTTGCTTCTTGGCTTCTGTCTGCTGCGAGTGTGGCGATAGTAAAAGACGCCTGTCCAACAGGAATTGGATCGAAATCCAAAAATAGCCCTCAGTGAACAGCAGCAGCCACACTTAGTCATGTCTTTCTAACACCAAAAAACTTGGAAGTAGGACTACGTAGAGCAAAAAGGTACAGCAGTCGTCAGTCTGCAGTTGGGTTAAATATCACTGACTCTCAAAAGATGAGGAGGTGGAAGAAAGTAGGAGTGAAAAATATAAGAAATGCCATAGTTCCATGTTTTAGTGTCTTCTGACTTCCTAGTATGTACTTGAATCTTACTTTTTTCAGAAGTACTTAAAAGCTGGGTCCTGTGAAGATCTCACTTCCAAGAGATGTTATGCAAGTCCCTCTTCTTCCTGTGGTCTGGGTGAAAAGCAAAATTGAGTGGGGTAGTAAAGTAATACTTGACAAGCTTGTTGGTGCCATGTTTTATTGCTTCTGAAATATTGTGAGTAATTGCAGAGATCTCCTTTTATTCAAAAGCAGTTTATATATTAGGGAGGAATTACCTGGGCTATGTAAAATCTGGCATGAAAGACAAATGAGTGTTCTGGTTCAAAATAAATTGAAGTGAGCCAGTTGGTCAAATTTAAGTTTTACTAAAAAGCCTGCAGAACAGGGAAATGAGGGAATGTTACTGCAAATTCTAATACTTATTCTAAAGGAGAACACAATTGATTACCCTTGGATGTTTTGACAGAAATAAATCATTTAGTGGAATCTTGGGATGGAGATAGTTTTGTCTCAAGAAAGCCGTTCAGCCTGCACGCAGGAAAAGCAGAAGAAGCTCTCAAGGAAAGGCAAATGAAGATGATGCAGAAGCTGACAATTTATGGACTGATCTAGAGGTTATCAAGAGCATATAACTAGGGGAGTGCATGGTTGCCTTCAAGTCAAGAGCGAGAAGGTTGAACCCCATGTGGAGCATGAGTAGAAGCCAATGGAAGTATTAAATAAAAAAAATGAGTGAAACAGATTGGGAGGGAGGGTGTTTTGTCTGTCAGAACAAGATCTTAAGAGATAACGAAGGTAAGAGCCTGAAAAGATTTTTCAGGAAATGTAGTTAGGGTTTGGCCGTTACTACATGGCAGTGCATACCCCGGGCTAATATATCATGTTCTGATGTCAGAAATAATAAGGATGCATTTCACAATGAATCACATTGAAGAAACTTGTTTGCTTTTTAGAATTAGTTCCAGAATAAGTACATGACAATAACTTGGTAGAATAAGACTGTCTAGATGATGGTAGCCAAGTTGCTCTTATCCTGTTTGTTTAAACATTAAAACTTAGAAATTCTTTTCTACTTCTAGGATTAGTGAAACTGTAGCAGTAATTATTTTTTTTATAACCTTATTAACCTTCAAAGGTTAAGAGAAACACTTCTCTGGTGCATGGTTCTGAACTTAGTAATGTTTGTGCACTTGTGATCTGTGGTGATGGACAAGTGAGTAGGCGAGAGGGAGCTGTTCATTATTCAATAGTTAGGTCTGCTATTAAGAACTTCAAAGGTCTTAATCTTCCTAAAGTCTGAACATACTCAGTACAAGAGTACTGGGTATAAAGGAAGTTCTAAATAAGCTGCTTCTGGAGTGAGGTTTTGTTAGGTCTTCCACAATGGGGAAGACTGACCATGGGGTAAGGAATGGCCCCTCTGCGAATTGTTTCACGAGAACAACAACCTCGAAGATTCATTTTGCATCTCTGTTGGCAAAGAGAACTGAGTGTTGTCAAGCAAAATGTTTAGCCCTCATTTCTTTCCATGTCTTGCATGTTGTTTTGTGTTTTTTTTTTTTTTGCCTAATATCTCAAAGATGTTCTTTCCTGTCCAGTCGCATGGTTAAAAGTTAGTGCCTCAGATCTCAGCATCTCGTGTTTCAGTTACTGTCTTGAACTGATAAATGTAAACCTGTGCGGATTTCTGGTGTAGTGAGCCTCTCAAGTTTCACATATATGTTTGTAGTATATAGGAGACTGTATAGAAGACACATCCCTAATACAACCTAATTTAAAAAAAGGCTACAGGTCATCAAGTGCATAAACACTAGGAGGAAAGTATATTTTCCATGAATAAACTCAGACTGGAAGTTTGAAAGTTCCTAATAATTTGGACCAATAACCTTGCAGGAGGCATTAGGTTTAAAACAGGGTTTGAGAATGAGAGGGCAATAGGAAATTACTCTGTGACCAATGGAGTTCTTTCCAGTGGTGTCCACCTTTCCTCTTTACGCTTAAGAATGTATTAAATGGCAGGTTCTGTGTGATAGTTCATGGGAGAGATTTTTGGCCGTTGTCAGAAAGTTTGGATTCCCTGAAAGTGTATGTAAAACTTAATTACTGATCTGTGGCAGTGCTCTGCTCTTCCAGTGTGTGGTCTTTGGGTGGAGTTCACAGGTGTCAAGTTTGTAGAGGGTGAAGGAGGTGAGGAATTGCAACCAACTCTTCTAATGCAAATGTTCCTATGGGGCTGGTTGGCATGGGGCTGTTGCCTTCCAGGTCTTGGTGCCTAGTAACGCACCACAACTTCTGTCAGAGCACAAACTGTAAACTTCCATCAGAAGTGTGCCATACTTGAGATTGTAGTAGCCTGAAATTAAGTGCAATTTATGCTCTGGATTCTGTCTCTTTGGAGGAAAAGTGTGGCATCCTGAGCAGGTGGGAATTTCTTAGCACCTGGTTTTTACCACAGGTTTGTTTACACAACAAATAGAATAAGTTACAGTAGCGTCTAACAGTAGGAACTGCTGCCCTCCAGCATTTAAAAAAAATAATAGAGTTGTCCCTTAAGATCCTGAGCCTCAAGGAATTTGACTTCTCTCCACCATTGCTTTTGATTTGTGAACCTCTCTGGGGTCCTGTCAGGTCACATTCAATCTTGTCTCTGCAAGAATAAGACCTAGAGAGGTGTATGATAGGCAGGATAGAGCGAAGGGTTTTAAAATGAAACGTATTGATTATACAATAATTTGCTCCCAAACCATGGGGTTTTGAGATTAAAGCAAACACTCCGAAGACTCTTGATAGATCATCTAGCTTGGCAACAGTGCAAAAACCTAAGGCATTGAATCATAATATAACCCTCGCAAGGTTGCATAAAATCAATTTGATCGTGACTTAATTTTTGTGTAGGAGGGAGGGAGGGTCCTGACCGATTCTTATAAAAACTGGTTATTCCTCGCTGTGGGAACAAACCTACTCCAGGGGCTGCTCCTGTACCTACCTAGTGCTGTGCTGCTGGGATCCCCAGTAAACAACTACTAATGTTTTTCAGGAGGGCTTCATAAGCCTTCACCACCGTGAAATCATGTATTTTCCTTTTATTGTGTGACAGGAATAATTTGCGAAAGGGAGATTGCAACTGCCAGAGAAATACGTGCAACAAAATCCTGAAATTATCAGATATAGGAGAAAACAAGGGGTGCGAATACTGGAGATCTGGCAATTTTGGGCATTCCGTTTGTAAATTCAAATTCGTCTCTAAATTCGTAACTTATATTGAAATAATAATTCTTTCTCTCTTTCTCTCTCCATTTTTGCTGCCTAAATGAAAATAGAGATGCTGGATTTGTAGAAAACTCAAGCAACAAAGACCTTCTAGCTCTCCTGAAACGGTCTGCTCTCTAATTCCTTGCATCACCTCAAGGAGTTCTGCTCAGTTGATGAAACTTAATTTTTGACCTGTTCAGCACACAAAGAAAAACGTTTTTCAAAAACGCCGAGAAAATGCATTTTTAAGAAAACTCTTTTAAATGCGGTTTTGAAAGAAATCTGAAAGTTGTTATTTCTTGAGGAATGTTTGTACTTCTATCTTGTATGTTTTGTATATTGAGCTGTTATTTAAACAGGAAATCCTGTATATTTATAGCTTAAATTCTTATTATTGTGATACCTCTGTTTTTGCTGTAGTAAGGGGAATGTGTGTTTATGTACTATAAACAGTATCTTTAATCAGAAGTGTCATTTTAATCCTAGTTGTGGCCTTGACCGGTAGTTACATCACCTGCAGTTGAAACTCCATTAAAATCAATGGGAAAGATGTTAATTAGCGGGAATTCTTGGGGTCTGGTAGACTTCGTGAAATGTCTGTCTCAGCTTTTCTGCTTGTAAAAGAGAAAATATTTAAACTCCTGCTCCCGTTTTTAAATTTGGTATTTTTAAAGGAAATTCTAAAGATTATGAAATTAACTGGTATAGCTTGTTGTTTGAACGTGTGCCGCCTTTGCTGTGTATGTAATTTCTTTGAGGAAAAACCTGGTTCTGAAAAAGCTACTGAAGATTCGTCTGATCTGGATTATGATGATGGCTGGGGTAAGAGGCTGCCCTTTGCGTAGCAGTGATTTATGGTTTTAAGGTGATAATTCTGTTTAGTAGTGCATCCGGTGCTGGCTATACTCAAATCAATTTGGATTTCGTAGATGATTATTTTTTTTTTTAAGGCTCTCATATGTTACCAAAACAAGGATGAGGGTGCCCCAGCTTCTTCAGTGCAGCCCCCGCCCCCGAGTTGGACTGGCATATGTAGGAAAAGAAAGTGGTTCAAGGTTGAGTAGGTTCTTCTGATAAGACCCATTTATCTGTGCTACAACCAATTGTGAGAACTCCTGGCTCATGCCACGAGCAGCCAGTGACCCACCATGGAAGGGTGGGCTGGCATACGACTGCAAAATTCTGTGTGCACAGGGAAAGCCTGCCTTGTGACTCAGTATTTAAAAAAAAAAAAAAATTGTGTGGCAACTTCAGAGGGGACTGAAGAACTGTGAAGATGCTGATTCCATAGGCGCATACATTTCAGGGTGGGTATTACAAGTTTTATTCTATCTAAATGGTGATTTATGTCCTTATTCCTGCATTATTGTCCACAAGGTACTGCCCTGTGTCACAGGCCTGTATTACCTGATTTTTTCAGACTGTTTCATTTTCATTAGTGCGGCTGCTGTAGCTTGTGATCAGCGTACTGCACCTCATTGATAATCTAAGAGAGTATTAGAGGCGCAGAAGTGACACCTAACCCCGTCAGTCTGGCTTGATTGACCCTGCAGCTTCCGAAACATGGGTTCATTTTTATTTTATTTTTTTTTTTTTAAAAACCCAAGTTAGCCCCACATCCATTTTCACACACGTTCCGGGCAGTTTAAAGGTTGGTCGGAATCGAATATTGCTCTTTCAAATTTGATAATGTATGAGTACAGAACTGTGACCTTTGATACGTAGTAATACATCAACATGACACGAGCAGTAAGTGCCGCAATTACCTTTACTACACTTGAGATTGTGTTTTAGTCCTCATCTTGTAAGCAATTATTTCAGGGGAAAAAAAAAAAAAGGATGCCTCTGAGTTAAATATATTTTGCAAATAGTGTAAATGCAGAAATTAATCTTTGGGGACTTTTTGATTTACAGGTGAATGGTTTCAAATGAATCTTGGCTTTTAAATTAACGTTGGTTCAGTGGTAGAAAGGAGTCTTGCGCCACTGGCTTCTTTTACGATACTTTTTTCTGGGAGAGTTTCTTTAACCCTTTTTGTTGTGTTCTAATGTAATCTTAACTTTCATATTCTGGTTTATGGCTAAAGCCTGATCCTGCGAGCAGGTGACGTGTCACTGCGTTCGTGTTGCTCCCGTGATAATATCTGTCAGAGTTAGTGACGTGCATGATAGTAACGCAAGTTTACATGCTTTTAAGTGCTGTTCAGAACATACGAGAGTATCTCAGACCTGCACCACGTACTGATTTAAAAGGCTGTTTTAGCTGCTCCAGTGATGTTTCATCTTTTTCCTGAGCCCATCCAAGATACATTTGGTTTAGTTTCCAAGCTTTCTTCCTCACCTGTTGTTATAAATTATTCGGGTAATGATAGTGCGCAACCACTACCTGGTAGGCGCGATAAAAACACAAATCAATACTCCTTGCCAGAGAGCAGAAAGCCTCGAGAGGACTGATAGCGGCTTCTGTTCCGCGGACTAAAAATCAGAATAAAATTACTGTGTCATTCTGAGCAAGCAATTTGAGTAACCGTTGAATGGTGACTTTCTCTCAATGCCCGTCTGTCATGACCAAAACTCGAAGGAATAACTTGAAGCAGAACTTCTTGTTCTTCTGAAATATCTGCTTCCTCAGCGGCCGGGCGCTGAGCAGTGTCGGCGTGCTGGGGTTAGGCACTGAACTTTAATTCAGGAGCTGGGAAAATGCTCATTTGGTTTTATGTGGAGGTCGAAATCAACACCTTTTGGAATGGTTTTCTTTAAGCTGCCCAAAAATGGAACGCCTAGACCCTGGTGAATGGGACCTTGGTGGAGGAGGCGGCCGACCCGGGTGGCTGATGTGGGATGGGGACTGGATGGAGCCTGTCTCTCCCAGATCCGAGCAGAATGGCGAGTGCTTTCTCCAGAGCGGGTTTCTTCTGTCCAACTCCTGGCTGTGGAAATTGCTCGTTGGCTGTACATACACATTGGTCATAAATTGCTAATTAAAGCTTCAGCAAAACGGACGAGTGTCTCTAACAGAGTTTCTCACTGCTTTTCTAGCAACGGTTAGAAAATTCTTGACTTTCTGTGGTGCCGTTTGTTCTCTGGGAGGAGGAAAAGCGAAACAAATGCATTAGATCATCACATTAATTGCTCCTCGTCAAGCTCGCGGGTACACAAACTGTTTTGCAGAGCCACAAGGAAGGCGCTGCCCGGGGGAAATTGCGCAAATGTTTCTGTGCTGTTTCTTGTTGCTTTCAACCTGTGCCTGCAAGGGCACTTGGGCCCTTATCTATTTCAAAATAATAATAATAAAAAATCAGCAAAAAACAAAACTTCAAGCTTTTGCATGCTTTCATTAAATTTTAAATGTTAATAGTAGTAACTTATTTTGGAAAAAACACCCAACCCCCCTTTGTGCAGCATTTTCCATAAAAAAAAAAGTAAATATTGTGTATATGGCAATCTTGAGTCTATGCCGCTGACTTTAGTGGATGAAGGTGGTTACAACAGCTCAGTGTGGAAGTTTGTTTTTCGTCTGGGGCTCCGTTTGTAGGAAGTTCCTTATGGTGAAAGGATGCCCTTGTGCAGGTGGGTGGCTCCATGGGTAGAGAAGTGCATTTGTTACTTGGCTACAACGGTAACCACCGCGTCAGTATTTGTTGATTGTTGTTTGCTCATGCTGAATTTATTACTTCTGGTGACAACTTAGGCATCTTTAGTTCTCTGTATTGTATATTATTAACTATTTTTATTTATTTTTTTTTAAAGAACTGGCAACACTGGTATTCCCCAACAGTAGAATCCCTTTTATAGTGTCTGGAAAACATTTCCTTTCTCTCATATTTTAGAGAAGTGAGTGAAGGTAATATTTTTTTTCCCTACTACATTCCTACTACAGCAATGTGACTAGAATTATTTATTTCTCAAAAATGCTCAGATTTTTGTCTGTTTCAGCTATTTGGCTACATCTGGGTGTTGCTGGGGCTTTTTTAAAGAGATGGTGAATGACAACCTGGTGTTGCAGAATGTATCTTCTTTTTAAAGAAAGAAAATTTTTTTCTTCAAACTTGCCGGTTTGCAATGGTGAAATCCTCCTGGATGGAGTCCGTTGGATTATTGAACAAATAGCGAGCAGCTGAAATTTAGGGACACTTAATGGAAAGTACTCAACTAAGACTGTGTGCAACTTACTGTGATTACTCCTGGTATACTATAATGTGGCGTTATGTTCATCTAGTCATGGAGTTTGATTTATTTGATTTTAGAAATCTCAGATTGTGTTATGAGTAAGTGTAATGATTCCGAGAGCTGGAATATTGTTAGCCATTGTGAACAGTACTGAAGGAGTCTCAGGATGTATAATGTGATAGATGCAATTTTGTTTGAATTTTTTTTTTTGCCAAGGCCAATTTAATTTTGATTTATTTGCCTCATTAACCCAAGGATTCAGAAAATTGAATGCCACCTGAGTGAGGTATTATTAACACTAGTGAAATATCTTCAAAATCGCTTCATGCTTATAAATTGGTCTTTTGAAAGCTTTTTAAAGGCATAATGATACTGTAGTGAAAATGTACAGCATCATTTAAAAATTGCAAAATGCTTATTTGATTTCTGAAATAAGACTTGGTCACCTGACTTAAATGTATACTGATCTATTATTTATGCTTTGAAAATAGAGCTGATAAAAAGCATAAGTGTTCTTGATATTATATTTTGTCATATCTAGCTAAAAAGATTGAAATCCAGAGAAACAATTTTCTGAAGAAATGAAATAGTATGCCCTCCTGAACCCCTGGGGAAAATAGCCTCTCTGTTTGCTCAGAATATGAAGCAGTAAAACAGTATAAGTAAAACAGACAGCCCATGTCACATTCCTATTTGTACAGTCTGGAATGATGTTTTAAAAACATTTTCTAGTTATTTTTGATAAATAAACGGTGCAAATAACATCTGCAAACCAACCCTGCTGATGTAAGATTTTTTTTCAGATCAGATTTGTTTCTCAGTGAAAGTCAGAAAATTGCTTTGCAAAACTAAAGTTGGATAACTCCCAAAAATATGCATAACAAATGTGCAAGAATATATCTTGCTCTCTTTTTTGCCTCCCCTCCGAGAAGCTAATGCTGATTCTTCATTATCTTTGCTTCCGGGCTCAGAAGCTAGCTTGATAAAATTATCAAACATCAAAAAAGCTCAGTTGCTAAACACAGACGTGTTTATAAGGTGTTAAATAGCTGAACGCTCACGTTGGTAGTGGGGAATCTGGCTGCCCTTTCGGAACAGTATATCCTGGTTAAAGCCTTGAGATTTCCCTCAGAGCCACTGAAAGCTAAGCTTAAGGGTTATAAGAGCCTTCCACAGGTGACGCACCCAAGGTCGGGGGTCTAAAGGACGTGAGCGTGCTGCCTGGCTCTTGCTTTCTGCAGGTTCTGCCGAAGGCTGTGGCACGCTGAGGATGAAGGGAGGTTCTTCCAAGTCTTGCTGCTTCCAGAAGCTCACTCTTTAGAGCGGCGTCAGCATCCTGGCGCTGATTTCCTTCACTGACTGGAAGATGGAAGAAAATTCCCTGGGCCAGCAGGGTTGAGAAATCCGCTGTCACAGCTCTACAAACGCCCCGTTGCCCAAGACCGGACGAGGAAGCGGGGGTCTGTACATCTCCCAGAACACTGCTTGTCGAGGGAGTGGGCTTCCAGCTGCGTTTGAGGAATGTATGTCTTCGAGGTGCTCTTGCTGTGCTTTGGACTTCTCTGCAGAGTTGGTTAAAACCGACTTTAAATGGTACTTTTGTAAGGGTTTGCAGTCAATGGACTCCATTGCAGTCAATGGACTCCATCTCGGGCTGAATTCTGTGATACTCCCACAGAGTACAAGATGCATGTATTTTGTAAATATCTATGGGTTTAATAGTGACTAAAAAAAAGTGTGTGTTTTTATTTTTCGGCCTTTATAAAAATATTGATTTAATAAACTCTTCCCTCTGAGCATATACAACACCGGAATATTAGCTGGTATCTTATTTTAATACCTGAACAAAAAAAAGGGTTTATTACATTAATAGCACTTAATTGAGTGGGTCTCTCTTTGTTGAATGAAAAAAGTCTTGGGTAGGGAGTTTTGTCAGGGTCAGGGCTAGAATTCTAGAAAAGTTAATTTTTGTGTTATGGTTGCGTGTGTTCGCTGTCGTATATAGTGATGGTGGTGATAACGGAGAACGTGGCACTGAATAATCTGAATGGATGCTTCTGTACAGAAAATATAAGAAGGAATGAATATGGTAGTGTTAAGTCCTAAAAAATTCAAGCGTTACTAATCCACCCAAGACTCATTTCAGGTTTCTCTTTGGCAAAAGGCTCAAGTGCTTCGATACAGCATGATTTGTCTACCAGTAGTTTTTCATTTCTTAATGACAAGGATATTATGTTTAGCCATGAAGGGACATCACTATGATTTTATTGAACCTGATTTTATTGCGTCATTTATTACCTCAGAAATCTTGTTCTAATGTGGTATTTGTCCAAGTGATCATGAATTGAATGACTTGTTTAGCATTTTTGATAAAACAGTTAATATTTTCTGTGATGTTTAGTTGAAAGTTCATGAGCAATGGGTGTAATTTTCCACGTAAGGTAGGAGTCCAGGGGAACTTAGAGAGAAAAGGCACTTTTCTGTCGTTTGCTTACTGTCTTTTGTTCTGAAAGTACGCT